>NC_142938.1:43988908-44011408 GCF_046866305.1 Octopus bimaculoides
ACACACACACACACACACACACACACACACACATCCATATACAATGGACTTCTTTCAATTTGCATGTGCCTAATCCACAGACAAGGATTTGGTCCGATTGTGGTTATAGAAGGCACTTGTTCAAGGTGACATACAGTGAGAGTTAGCTTGAAACCATGTAGTTGAAAAGCAAACTACTTAATCAAACAAACATATCTGTGCATATATATGCAACACTTGAAGTTTTGTATTGTTTGTTAAATAACCTACAAAAACATTTTTTTTAATGCAGTTACTTCAGGTCATTATATAATAATATCATTTGAAATATTCAATCAAGTAAAAAAAAAAATGCAAATTGTAAAGCATTTAAATATGCTTTACAACTATGGTTAACAAAAAAGTATTCATTCAGACTTTTCCTATTTGAAATTTGAAATTAAATTCCAGCCTTAATCCCTGATAATCTATATATATATATAAAACAGAGAATGTGTGTGTGTGAGTGTCTCTGTCTATCTGTCTGTCTGTATGTATGAATCCCTAAAACTCGAGAAGTACCCTACCGATTTCATTCAAATTTTACACATGCATTACTTAGGCTCCATGGAGTGTCATAGGCCAAAAAAATTTTCAACTTCTTGCCTAATGTGGGCCCAGAGCAATCTTTTACACTGGTTTGGTATTATGTGTCAAAAGTAAAAAAATAAGATCTATATTGTAATGTGATATAATATTGTTTCACTTTTATTCTTTCACTATTAATTCTAATGTGATAACACTAAGATCATCTTATTTCTATTATATTTGAAATAAAGGAATAATTTATACCCTAATGTGAACAACATCAGCAACTTTCCATCTTTATGGTCACGACAACAGAATGGTATGTCAGTATATGTGTGTTGACAGACATAACGAACAGCTGGAGGTAAAACTCTTGACAAAAAACAATGAGGTGGCAGGTCTAAGGTATATAAAAATACGCATTTATCGTTCAATTAGCAGTTAATAATTATTGCAACAGTTGCAAGGTATTTACAGTTACATATTAACCCTTAAATTAACATTTAATACATGTGCTTAATATATATATATATATATATATATATATATATATATATATATATATATATATATATATATATATATATATATTAAGAAATTCATCTATAATATTTATTGTGACATTTACCGTTAAATTAACAGTTTGTACATGTGCTTCTATTTGGTTAATTTACACTGCATACAAAATTAAGACATACAACAGCTTACAAAAATAGAGATTAAAGTATAATTTTTTCTATGTTCATAATATATATATGCACATTAAGAAAAAGGAGGGAATAAGAATTTTGGATAATTCTTTATTTAGTGCTTTCATCTTTTCATGAAGACTTACTAAATAAATTTTATAGAAAGTTTCTTGGCTTTTATACAAACAGAGAGGAGAAGAGGTGAAAGAGAAAAGACGAAGGAAGGGAGGAGCGGAAGGGAGGAGCGGAAGGGAGACAAGGAGGACAGAAAGGAAAGCAGAAAGGAAGAATATATATCTGGGGATGATCTGTGATGAGCAGGTAACTAATGACATTTGAAGATGTCAATTTTGTTTTTTAAAGAAAGTGGGGGGAAAAAAAGACAGGAAGGAGCCTAAAAGGGATAGAGAAAGAAAAAGAAGAAAAAATGAAAGTGATGAAAAGCACTTTCATTTTTTCTTTTTCTTTCTCTTTCTCTTTTGTGCCCCTTCCTGTCTTTTTTTTTTCTCCCTTTCTTTAAAAAACAAAATTGACATCTTCAAATGTCATTAGTTACCTGCCTCTGTTGAATTGCCTATACCACTAAGAGCTTCATAGGTGTGAAACCAATAACCACTCCCTGACCAGCCATAACAAACAACCTTCTAAATATTATTGCTCTAAAGTTTTAAAGTGTGCTTCTTTTTGAATTTATGAACTACTGACTGATTACACACACACACACACACACACACACACACACACTCAGAATATAAAAAATGTCAGGAGGTATGAGATGAATATATTTCTTTCACCAGTTGATATCTATGAGATTATGATTGTTTCACAGCCAACATCATGGAAAAAGAGTTATTTTCATGTATAATATCATACACTTCGAAATATTATATGAAGATGACTATTTGTATGTTTATATTGGAGTTGATGAATGGATGTAACCATAATATTCTATGGATCTGATGAGCTAGCCTTCTATACTTGTATTAACTTGTATAATGTACTCCAGTACTATTTAATTTATATACACAAGCCCAGACATGTAACTAGTGAAATAAACATATTCATTTCATACCTCCTGAGTTTCTTTATATTCTATTTACTCCTAATGAAATGATCATTATTGATTGGATTTACTGGATTTCAACTGCATAGGACTATATATTACACACTTATGTATTAGTCAAATGTAATACTTATTTGTTCACTTTCTTTTGTATTGATTATACACTATCTCGTAGCGTCAAGATTTTGATGATGTGACTGCTTATTTTTAAAATGATATTGTAGGGTAAGATATCAGAAGCAAAATCAGACCAGTTTGAACATAAAACAGATAGACTATTTTGTCCGGATATGGCTGGTTTAAATGCTTTAGGGTTAAAGTATGAGAGAAGGGACCAGAGTCAAATGGGTTTCTTGCTCTAGAGCACTGATTCTCAACCAGGGTCCATATGGCTCCTGTGGAGTCCATACAAGCAAAGTAGTAAATTGGGTACACACAACAGTATATTAAGGGTCCATGAAAAAGTTTTGATTTAGATGTATTTATTGGAAAAACAGTTAGGTTTCTTTCTCTAACATATTACATAGTTCAACCTACACAAGTTAATGTAAGAAAAACAATGTAGGAATTTTGAAAGAAGTATCTATAAAACTAATTTTTGAACACCAAGAGGCTACAGGGGTCCACCACAGTAAAATAATAATAAAAGGGGTGCAGTGATAAAAAATGCTGTTGAGGGACTACATAACTATTCACATCCTAGGAGAGGGGATGGGGTGATCTGGGTGGAGCAGGGAAGAGAGGAAAAAGCAGTGATGAGGTGTCTATGAATTCTTGAAGCATGAGGTGAGTCGAAGTGAATGAGAGCAGAAGAATCAGTGGAAGTTGCAAGTTGTAAAGGAGAGTGAGAGGGTGGGTGGGTGAACATAATGAATTAAGAACAAGTGTGAAGTGGATAAGTAGGGGAAATAGGTAATAATTATAGAGATTGGATAGGGTTGACAGGGTGCAGATGTGGTGAAGAGCAGCAGAACTGTAATAATGATGCAGAAGACAGGGGAAAGATTGGAGAGAGAGAGAGAGAGAGAGAGAGAGAGAGAGAGAGAGAGAGGGATGAGGAAAGAAAGAGAGAGAGAGAGATGATGATGATGACAATGATGATGTGATTGGAGAAGTTGCGAGAGTGTGGAGAAACTGGAGAGAGAAGTAGGTGAAGAGCATGAAGTGGGTGGTGAGTGATATATGGCGGTGCAGAAGGTGAGATGATTTGGTGTTAGAGATCAGGTCAATGAAGAATGTATGTGGAGAGAGCAATATTGAGGATGAGGAACGTATCTCAAATGAAATATATGCATGTACATATATATAAACACACACATGTATGCAATGGTATCAAAAAGTTCCAAGACTAGTCAAGTTTAATCTTTTCTACTCTAGGCACAAGGCCCAGAATTTTAGGGGAGGGGGCCAGTCAATTAGATCGACCCCAGTATGCAACTGGTACTTAATTTATCAACCCCGAATGGATGAAAAGTAAAGTTGACCTTGGTGGAATTTGAACTCAGAATGTAAAGAGAGATAAAATACCACTAAGCATTTCTCCCGGCATGCTAACGTTTCTGCCAGCTCATTGCCATACTAGTCATGTTTAATAAAAAATAACTTATTTACATAAGTTTTAATGTCATCTCCTTCAAAATAATCATCTTGCAAAGCAATACACCAGTCCCAGCGTTCCTGCCACTTTTTGGAATTAGGTTTGGAAGTCCTTTTCCATAAATGAGTTGAGGACCTTCTGCAATTCGCTCTGGGTCTTGACAATGGTGTTAAAACAGTAACCTTTGAGCTGCTTTTTCATCTTGGGGGAAGAGATTAAAGTCTGTAGGTGCTAAATCTGGTGAATGGGGTGAGTGCAGAAGTGATACCATGTTGTTTTTGTTGAAAAACTCATGAGTGAGGAGAGCTCGGCAACAGGGTGCATTGTCATCGTGAAGAATCCAATTTTTCCCACTCCACAGATCTGATCGCTTTTGCTGAATGTCCTACCTCAAACACTTCAAAACGTCACAGTAAAACTCTTGATTGATAGTCTGGCCCTGTGGATGAATTCTTGATAAACAATATCACATTTCTGGAGATGATGCTCATGGCAGGCCTTGTAGATCGTTCATCATCTTCCAGGGATGTTTTTCCACTTTTAAAGCACCAATGTCACTCGAAACATTGCATATGGCCCATTACCTCGTCACTGTAAGCTTTCTGAAGTATGCTCAATGTCTCTGTGGCAGACATTCTAAGTTTAACACAAAATTTCACGTTGGCTCTTTGTTCCTGTCCATGACAAAATCATTGACTACAGCATACATGTG
This sequence comes from Octopus bimaculoides, assembly GCF_046866305.1. NCBI lineage: Eukaryota > Metazoa > Mollusca > Cephalopoda > Octopoda > Octopodidae > Octopus > Octopus bimaculoides. The sequence continues at coordinate 43,993,516 of NC_142938.1, forward strand.
ATCACAAAAACACAAATTTCACAACTTGCGAAGTAAACACAGTGATGTCACTTCGTACACTGCCTCATGAAAGTCATTGCTAGCTTTCACTGCACACACAACCATATGCTGCCGTCTGTTGGTATACTACAGAATTAATCCAGGAACTTTTTGATACCACCTCAAAATAACTGGAAACGCTCTCTGTGAGACAAACCTGTTGTAGATCAGGCTTCTACAACTAGAGACCGCTTGATGCAACCCTCAGACATCAATCTGCCAACCAGCAGCATCAGGTGAGGTCGTACTGCCACGTGGTATGTCTTTCCTTTGCAGTGCTTCTCTCATTTCTCGATTTTTGCAATGGCTGAAATGAAGGAACAGTGTGCTTCTATGAAATTTTGTTTTCTGGTGGGGAAAACGGCAGTTGAAACAGTTCTCATGCTTCAAACGGCTTACAAGGATGCTGTCAATAGCAAAACACAAGTTTACGAGTGGTTTTCACGCTTTAGAAATGGTCACCTGTTGCTTGAAGACCATCTTCATTCAGAGCAACTGTCGACCTCCCAAACAAATGAAAACATTATGAAGATTCATGAACTGATCTTGGAGGAGCATCACCAAACAATTGACAAACTTGTTGATATGATTGGTGGGTCCTGGAGCTCCTGCCAACGAATTTTGTGCAAGGAATTGTGAATGAAAAGAGTTGCAGCAAAATTTGTGCCCTGCTTGCTCACAGAAGATCACGACTGAATGCGGGTGATGAATTGAAAGAACAGTTGAAAGTTGATCTGGACATTTTTCGAAGGTCATCACTGGTGATGGAAGCTGGTGCTATGAAATTTTCAAATGTGGAAGAGGTGAAGAAAAAAAATGATGGAGGTGTTAAAAGGCATCACTTCACAAGAGTTCCAACACTGCTTCCAACAGTGGAAAACACATCTGGACTGATGCATTGCTTCAAATGGAGAATACTTTGAAGGTGAGAAAAGTGTAAACATTTAAAACTAAGTGAATAAAATAACATTGCAAAATTCCAGTTTCTTTTGGGTACCACCTTGTATGTATATATATATATATATGATGATGATGATGATTTGATATTTTTTTGAAATGCTTTCACACATAAACACAAATTCAAATTAGTTTAACCAATGGGCATAAATATTTATAACATTCATATATCTACTTTTATATACATATGGATATATATATATATAAAATAGAATTATATATATATATATATCATCATCATCATCATCATCATCGTTTAACGTCCGCTAGCATGGAAAGCGGACGTTAAACGATGATGATGATATATATAGATATATAATTCTATTTTTCATTTTTACCTTTATTTTATACTTTATTATATTTAAACTAATCCATTAATACTCACACATACACTAAATAATAAAAACAATTTTGTATATTCAGTCTGTTGGAAAGAACAAATTGTTCACCATGTAATTCTTAAATGTCTAATATTTCCCTGATGATATTTTGCTCATAACTTATAAATCCAAATTTATTACATAAATTTGTAATTTATTAATTGGGTATTAATTGAAACAATTGTATGAATGATTATCAATAAGTTAATAAGTTAATTATTAACCATTAATTCTCCATTTTTACTTGCTTGTAAATATCCAATTTTTTCCCTAATACCCCATTTGTATTCCCCCTTATTATATCTTATTTTACTTTACTTTATTTTATTAAACCTTTTTTTGATGTCCTTACAAAAATTCTTTACAGTGATAAAAATGACAATGCATAAATTTAATTATAATTACTATGGTTATAAATTTTGTTTTACATATTTGCATTGTTCTTTGAAACGCGCGTATGCATTGAATCCTATTTTGTATTAGATTTAATTTTGCTGTAACATCATTTTCTCCTCCATTTTTCTATAATTGTTTATGGTATATTTATACCTATAATGATATTTTTCAACTACTATTTTCCTATTCTTGCTACTTGCTCTGGCTGTCTTTTATGACTATGATGAATCTTTATTGGAAATCATTCTTTCTCTCTTTTTGGACATCTTAAAAAGTTTGAATTGTTCTCTTTTGAACTGATTTTTTCATATATATATATATATATATATATATATATATATATATATATATATATATACACACATTTGTGTATAATGTATATATGTATACACTATACACACATACACATATATAAATAGAGAGAGGGAGCAGAACAGATAGACAACGAATGATATGGGTGAGAGCAGAAGCTATTTTTTACTAATATTCCTGAAACTACAGGTGTGCTCTGGTCTATGTGTACGTTTGTGAGTGCATTGGTGTGTGTGGTTGTGTGTGAGTGTGGAGTGTGTGTGTGTGTGAGTGTGTGTGGAATGTGTTTGTGGGGGAGAGTGTATGCAAGGGGTAGTAGTGGCAGGGTGTGAGTGTGTGTATGTCTCTGTGTGTGTATATTAATGCAAAATTCCTCAACTGATAAGCCAAAGCACAACTATCTTATCTACTTATTGATTGATTGATAGGGACATAATGATCACAGCACCACTGCAGGTTTGAACTTATGACCTACACTTCGGCTCTCATGTATAGTAGCAATCAATAATTTTAGCTCTTAAATCAGCCAGCTGTTCTGGAAAACACCCTCATATCAGATCTCTTCCTCACCTCTCTCTCTTCCTCTCTCTTTCTTCTGCTCTCTCTCCCTCTCTTTCTTCCTCTCTCTCTCTACCAATATATATATATATACAGGGAGAATTCACAAAAAAAAACAAAAGACAAAGACAAGTGGTGTAGAAAACAAATAGATGTATTAGTATAACGCTTGGGAATTGAAAAAGTCTTTAACATTTCGAGCCTACGCTCTTCCACAGAAAAGAACACAGAAAGAAACAAGGAGTGAAAAAAATGTGTGTAGTGGTTAGCGATCTATCATGGTGAATGCCAGACAAAAGGGTCACACGGGAGAGTTAAGAAGAAGGGGAGATAAAAAAAGTAGTGATCCCAAAACGAAAGTGTGCGTGTGTAAGAGAATGCTGGTGATCTTGACGTATGCATGTGTGTATGTGTAGGTGTGAAAATGTGGGAATGGAAATTGGTCAGTGCTGGTGTGTGCATGGTGGTGTGTTGTGATATGATGTGCTGTGTGGTATGGTGTAGCATGGTGTAGTGTGAAGGTGTTGGGAGGTGGGGGAGGCTAGAGTGGAGAAAGCACGGGTGGGGGTAGAGGTGGGGTATGTGGGTAGGCAGAGATTGGGATAGGTGGGGTATGTGGGTAGGTAGAGGGTGAGGTAGAGGTGGGGTGGGCTTATGAGGGAGGGTTGGCAATGAAGGGGGAAGGGGAAGGTGGGTATGAGAGAAGAGAGAAAGAGAGTAGGGGTGACTCTCTCCATAATTTTCATATCTTGGTCCAGGAGTTTGATGCCTCTGTAATTGCTTCTATCTAAGGCATCTCCCATGCCTTTGTAGCAGCTAACAATAATACTGCTACACTAGTCACTGGGTATTATACCTTCCTAAATAACTTGATTAAGTATATGGGTGACTAACCTGTATCCTACCTTACCAGATATTTTGAGCACCTCAGCAGTGGTTCCAGATAGACCAAGAACTTACTCTATTTTCATATCTTTAATTGACTTATCTACCATACTGCTATCAACTGGGATAGCTGGTCCTTCTGTTGGGTTCACATAAGGGAGATTCCCTTTATTCCATTCATTCTCCACATTCAATAACTTTGCATAGTAACTCTTCTATGCCTCTCTCTTTCTTGTTCACAAGCATACCATTATCCATCCACACACACTTTTCTCCCACAATATCTCAATTCTCTCTGACATTCAGTCTAACAACCTGGAACACTTCAAGTCTTTGATCTTAATGATGTAGGACATTGGCAAACCTCTTCCTTTCTGCATCTACCCTAGCTAGATAAATCTGACTTTCCTTTAAAAGATTCCCTTAAAAAAAAAGCTTCCTGTATTATCTAATTGGTATGGAGCTGATATTAGACTTCAATGGAGATATATAGAGAAACTCTATCAAAAACTAGCTCGTCTTCCAAACCATCTAACTTTCCTGTGTAGATGTAGAGACTCAAAGCTAATACCACCTGGCTTGAATATAATGACACCAGTGGATTCATATAAAGCTAGAAGAGTAGCAGCAAGGGCTGGACATGCTCGCATCCATGAGAAGATCCATTACAACCATTGGAAAAAACATCAACTAAATAATGAAATCAAAGAGAGGTTATCTTCATTACTTAGGAAAATAACCAGAGATGATGATAGAAAGAGAATCCAATAAGATCTAGAAAAGTTGTACATGAAAGAATTTGAAATGGTGAAGACACACCAGATTAAGAAGTTTATGAAACTCAAAGGTCAGAGAATGAAGACTGAAGTCCGTCATCCACCTGTGAAAGCAGTAATTTATGTAAGTAGCCAACATCTAGAAAGCTCTGAAGAAGCAGTACTAAACAAAGGTCTCAACTTTGCGACAACCATCAAGTGCATTCCATACTTGGATGTAATAGCCCCTATTGAAGATATAGCCGTAAAGATCCCAAAAGCTCAGGGAGATGAACTAAGATGGAAAGTGAGACAGGTACTAGAAAAAGTGAAACTTCTCAAACCAAAAATCACTAAGTAAGAAAAGTTCGCTATCAAAAGACTACAGAGTGACAATTCCATCATAATAATTCCAGCAGACAACTCGGAAAAATTGGCAAGTCTTATAAGTGATGGTAGCTACAGCAAAGTAAAGAAAGATCCAACTCTGAAAACAGAGAGTAAGTTGTCACAGATCTTGATCAAGAACAAGGATCACTTCACACCAATGAAGTACAGACAACTGACTCAACACTACAGTAAACTACCACACATGTATGGTCTCCCTAAGAGTCACAAGGATGGTATTCCATTAAGACCTATAGTGAGCTGTAGAGGTTCAATGTGTCATTCACTGAGCCACTTCCTTGTGGATATAATCAGTGCATTAGCAGGAAAGTCAACATCATTCGTGAAGAATTCCACCCACTTCACAGAATTGATCAAGGATAACCACATTGAATCCAACCAGATGGTGAGTCTAGATGTGATAAGTCTGTTCACCAAAGTCCCAACTGGTGAAGCACTATCGGTGATTCAAGAGAAACTAGTGACAGACATCCATCTAAAAGAAAGCACTAGTTGACCTTCTGTGTGGAAACTACCTACTTCAGTATGGACACTGATATATATCGACAAGAAGAGGGTTTAGCTATAGATTCGCCATTATCACCGATAATAGCCAATATATACACGGAATACTTTGAGAATTTGGCTTTAGGATCAACACCACTAAAACCAACACTATGGCTACGATATGTTGATGACACCTTTATACTCTGTGCCAACCAGGAAGATGACTAAGTGCTGTTAGATCATGTGAGCTCAATAAAGCCATCCATACAGTTCACAATGGAAAAAGAAGAAGACAATCAGCTAGCATTCCTGGTCGTATTAATTAATAACATGCACCAAGTATGGATTCAGGACATCCGTATACTGCAAGCCAACCTTCACTGGACGATACCTCAACTTCAATTCCCACCATCCATACAGTGTAAAGAAAGGGATTTACTCAGTACCTAAAACATCAAGCAAAGAATATAAGTAGTGATTGTGATACCCACCATGGAGAAATGATCAAGCTCAGTAACAATCTATTAAGCAACAACTACCCCAAAAACATACTGTCCACTCCAATTATGAAGAAAAGAGAAGATGAAACCAATAAACTGTCCACAGTCTGTCTACCCTATGTGAAAGGCCTCTCTGAAAAGATACAAAAGATATGCGGCCCATATGACATCAGGACAGTATTCAAGAGTAATACAACACTTCGCAAATATCTCCTTCGAGTAAAACCACCAATAGAAGAGAATATGACCAAAAACTGCATGTACTCTATCCCACGCAGCTGTGGTAGGTCATACAAAGGCGAAACACGTCCCCCCCCCTCAAAATAAGGGTAGAGGAACATCACAAAGCTGTGACACGAGAGATATTGATAAATTGGGTATAGCTGATCATGTATGGAAAAATGGAGACTACCTCCCCGTGGGATGAAGTTAAAATAATAGACAGAGAACACCACTGAAAAATATGAAAACTAAAAGAAGCAGCACATATGCTAGGACACAACAACCTCCTAACCAGACTAAGTGCAGATATGAATGGCATAGGGGAACCGGTATTGAGGAAGGATAGGAAAATATTAGATTTATAAGCCCTAAAATTCACTCCATAATTGCCCACGGGCATATGGCATAGTGGTTAAGAGCACAGGCTACTAACCCCAAAATTCCGAGTTCAATTCCAGGCAGTGACCTGAATAATAATAATAACATCAAAAAATACCTTAGGAATGAGAACCCAGGTTTGAAATTTCCCCAAGACACCTGATGAAGGCTGGAGGGTATATCAGCCAAAGCGTTGTGTTAACAACAAACAAGACAAAGACAAATGTTCATCAAATGTAAAAAGCTTCCTTTTTTAGCTTTCTGATATGATTCTTTGATACCCACTCTTTTCTATTCTTTCTAGATCCATCTCTTCTCTTTTATGGCCCTGTCAATGTCACTGTTTCACCACCATGTCACCCTTGGTCTGGCAAATGCTTTAGTCCAGCCACAGATTTGGTCTGTTGCCCTCAGTAGATTGTCCTGCAGGAACTTCCAGTTGTCCTCTGTATCATATGTCTCTACCTCTTCCTCCTCATCAAATGCTTCATTAAGAACATCTCCAAATTTCTGTCTATCTGAAGGATCCTTGAACTTCCAGAACCTCATTTTCCATACCAGCTTGCATCTCTGGATCCTTCTCTCTTTAAGCTTATTTATTATCCACTAAAGGATAATACATATATATATACAAATATATGTGCATGAGGTGGGAGGCTTACAGCTTATAGCTATCTGTTACATGTACTAGTATGAAAATGTCCTCTGTCTTCTGCTAGATCATCCTACCAGGGCTTTACTCTGATTCAATGCAGCAGCTGTTGGCTGGAAAAGGCCTAGTGGCAGCTCCCACACCAGATAGCTGGATGTGATTGGGGAAGATCTCCAGAAGCTTGATGCCACCCCGGAGGATGCAGTTGGGCTGGCACAGGACTGCCAGCAATGGAAAGCAATGGTGGACCTTGTCAGGTCTATGCATGATGACATCTCTGGGTCCTCTAACTTGGGATGACCCCAGCCCCATCAAGCAAGAGCATGAAGCAAGCAAACAAAACATATGTATACATGTATAGATGCACACACACACACACACACACACACACACACACACAGAGTCAATTTAACAAATAAACAATTCAAAAAACAAATAAAAAAATGAAGAGAGAAAAAATGAAAAGAAATAAAAAGAGAAAGAAAATGAACATGAGGACATGCACAAGAATGATATTAGTTTGATGCTTGGTGAAAGGAGAGAATTGTGTGTATATATATATATATATATACATATATATATATATACTTAAGTGCTACCAGCTGTATCCAGAAGAAAAAAGAGAAATGCTTCCTGGATGAAACAGAAACAGTAATGTTGATGAGCGTGTGTTTGAGCATCATCATCATCATCATCATCGTTTAACATCCACCTTCCATGCTGGCGTGTATACGCACACACACACACACACATACAAACACACACACACATACAAACACACACACACATACAAACACACACACACATACAAACACACACACACATACAAACACACACAAATGCACATACATATATACATACATAGATATTTACATATTTACACACACACAGATAGACACACATGCACACACATATACAACATACATATATATCAATATAATTCATACACCCAAGCACATGCACTTACACACATACATATAGAAACATATACACATACACACACATATGTAAAGTGGTTGACAAAGGAGAGTAGACATGATGTCAAGAGGACTCTTTAGCCTTGTAATAAACATAGGAATCATTCTAGTGCTGTTGCCATGATAAAATACACAGAGTTCCTTTTGTAAAGTGGTTGGTGATGGGAAGGGCAACCAGCTAAAGAAACCAAAAACCTAAAGGAAATGTAGAAATGAGACTTTGCTCCTTAATCCATTTAGGAGAGAAGTGGCTTCAAACAAGTGAATCAGTTTGTGGACAACCACTCCCAGCCATACCAACATTAAAAGAGGACATAAAGTGATGATAATAATAATGATGATGTTGATGAGGAGGAGGATGATGAGGTTGACGATGGTAATAATGAGGATGATGATCATATAGATTGGTGAAAACTAATGTTGTCAAAAGCCAATGGGATAGCATCATTGTGATACCTCTTCTTGTTAAGACACAGCAGTCAAATCTTGATTTCCTTATTGAGGAAAAAAAAAGGAAAAAAATCCAACATATTGATTGATTTAATGTGTTGATTGAACAATCAACCAGTTGTTAGTTTTCTCTATCAGAGACTGTTTGTCACTATTCACAACCCCATCAATATAAACTATAAGATTAAACAGAGATTTGACATCAAGCAGCTGACTTTGTAGAAGCCCTCAAAATTATTCACCATATTTTCAACAACAATTTTGACTACCATTTTGAGTTTAATAGTTCTATCATCCATGAATACACTTATTAATCAAATAACAGTGTAGTACCCATGACTTCTCAAAACATTCTTCTTATATATGACATATATATTTTTGCCTTTTGGTTGAAAAGTTTCTAATAAGCCACCCTTATTATTTATATATATATATATATGCGAGGTCGTTGCCAGTGCCATTGGACTGGCTCCTGTGCAGGTGGCATGTAAAAAACATCTTTTTGAGTGTGGCCATTACCACTACTGTGTGATTGGCCCTCGTGCTGGTGGCACGTAAAAGCACCCACTACACTCTCGGAGTGGTTGGCGTTAGGAAGGGCATCCAGCTGTAGCAACCCTGCCAGATCAGATTGAAGCTTGGTGCAGCCTTCTGGCTTGCCAGTCCTCAGTCAAATCGTCCAACCCATGCTAGCATGGAAAGCGGACATTAAACAATGATGATGATGATGATGATATATATATATATCTGTGTGTGTGTGCCTTTGTATTTGTCACCCACCGCTGCTTGACAACTGGTGTTGGTTTGCTTAGATCCCTGTAACTTAGCAAAAAGAAACCAACAGAATAAGTACAAGGCTTAAAAAAAAAAAAAGAAACTGAAACAGATAAAGAATTAATGCTGAAAGATGCTTAGAATTGTTGAAGCTTGGAATAAACAACTTATGCCAGTTGTTAGCTATCAGGACACTGTATCCTTCAAAAGTTCCATGCTTCCCCATATTTTTCAACACTACTCCTGATGAACCTCTGCACCATTCTTCTTTATGGCTCTTTTATTATTCACTTTTCTGTTCTTTTGTGTTTTATTTTATGTGCTGTGCATGTACTTTAGGCTATCAATGCTTTCTTTCTTTACTTGACTTATTGTTGTTTTCTGACTGCTTTCTTTATCCTTTTCCAATGAGTTTTAGTGCACTTGAGCACTATATACAATAAGCTCATTACTACTATAATTGTTTCAAATTTGGTGGCAGGCTAGCAATTTTAAGAGGAGTGTACTAGTTGATTATATTGATTCTATTGACTTCATTAACTGGAACCTATTTTATCAATCCTGAAAAGGTGAAAGGCAAAGTCAACCTTGGTGGCAGAATTCGAAGTTGGAATGATCTTCAAATGTTTGATCTTTGGATGTTGAGTCTCACAGAGGTGATGACAAGAGACCAAAACTTTTGGCAATTTGCTGTGTTTGAGAAAACACATCAAGCAAAGAGATATTGTAGTTACAGCCAGTGTCAGTAACATGTGACAGGCACTCATATTAGTGACATATAAAAGACACTCATACCGGTGACATTTAAAAGGCACCTGTGCCGGTGACATGTAAAAGGCACCTGTGCCGGTGACAAGTAAATGGCACCCATGCCAGTGATATGTAAGAGGCACCTAGTACACTCTGTGGAGTGGCTGACATTAGGAAGGGCATCCAGCTGTAGAAACCAAGCCAAAACAGACAAACGGAGCCCAGTGCAGCTCTCCAGTTTATCAACTCCAGTCAAAATGTCTTACCCATGCTAGCATAAAAAATGGACACTAAATGATGATGATGATGAATGTAAAGAGCTTAGAAGAAATGCTCTCCAAACATTTTGTCCAATATACTAATGATTCTACCAGCTTGCCTATTATTATAATGAAAAATATTCAACTATTCTAAAGCCCATATGAAATTAATAACTCCTCCTTCATCTGTCTTTCTGAATTATGATGCTTGAGGTGGGTGGGAAAGGGTTACACTCTTGCAGCCTTCACTTGTTCCACCCGAGTTTTCTTCCATGTTCTCTTTTATTCTTGGCCATATTACTCAGAGAATTTGGCAGCTCCTCCCCCTCCTCTTCCCTATTACTCTATACACAACCCCTGTAACTTCTCCCAATACCTCACACACCTCTTTGTCAGTCATTTAATCTCTCTCATTTTCCATTTCTCTCCACATATGTGTATGTATATGTGTGTTTATGCATCTCAATGTTTGTGTATATGTGTATGTTTATGTTAATTTCTTGTGGTATTTACTTCCTAAAATGAGATAACATTAGCACTTGAGGTACCTGGGATGGTATAGTTGACTAAAACCCTTAAGGATGGCGCCACATCATGGTTGCAGAGAGTAACTGAAATCCATACAAGAATAAAGGAGTTCATATATGTAAATAGAGTCAGACTAGACATTGATAAAGACAAACTATAGTAATTTGAGGAGCTGGCTGAGTTGAAATATTAGCATACTTAGTATTGTGTGAATTTGTAAATACATGCTTCAAAGTTTCACATACTTGGGTAAAATACTAATTATATAAACAATGTTTCTCTCACTCTCTTACACACGCACATACATACATGCACTTGCATACATGAATATATGCATTTATGCACATGTGAACACACACGCATATATAGGTGCAGGTTCCCAACCATATGGTTCTGGGTTCATTCCTGCTGCATGGCACCTTGGGTGTCTTCCACTATAGCCTCAGACTGACCAAAGCCTTGTGAGTGGATTTGGTAGATGGAAACCGAAAGAAACCCATCATATCTATCTAGCTGTCTGTCTGTCTGTCTGTGGGCGTGTGTGTGTGCATGTGTGTGTGTATGCGTGTGTGTGCATGCATGCATGCATAAGTGTGTTTCTGTCTTTGTGTCTGCATTTGTCCCCCTCTCCACCACTTGACAACTGGTGTTGGTGTGTTTATGTGCCCATAACTTAGTGGTTCAGCAAAAGAGACCAATTGAATAAGCACCATGCTTAAAAAAATAAAATACTGGGGCTAATTGATTCAACAAAAAATTCTTCATGGCTGCAGTCTAATTATTGAAACAAGTAAAAGATCTCATTGTGTCTAGGTAGGGTCATTATGCTAATAAAGATTAAAATAAACATATGCACTCGTTCAATACCACTTCTTTAATATACCAACTAACTACCCAATGATTTGTTTAATGTGTTAATTGAACAATCAGTCAGTTGTTAGTTTACTTTGTCAGAGACCTTTCATCACTATTCATGACCTTATCAATGATATGCCCTCACTCTCCAGGATCTGTGTTTAGTCTGTCTGAGAACTAGACTCATGCCTATGTGTGTATGTATGTATGTGTGAATGTAGATGCGTGAGTGTTTACTAGTAGGAGTGATCTGTTGCTTTGACACATGCAGACAGGAAAAGATGAATGTTAAGACATTAATCAACATGATTATGATGCATACATACATACATACATACATACATACATACATACATACATACATACATATGTACGTACGTATGTAGATATGAGTGTGTGTGTGTGTGTGTGTGTGTGTGTGTGTGTATAGGCATGGCTGTATGCTGGTAAGAAGCATGCTTCTCAACTGCATGGTTCCACATTCAGTCCCGCTGTATAGCACCTTGGGCAAGTGTTCTCCACTACAGCCTCAGACCAATCATAGCCTTGTCTTGTGAATGGATTTGGTAGACAGAAACTGATGGAAACCTATCAGATATATATATATATATATATATATATACATACACACACACACACACACACACACACACACACACACACATATATATATATATATATATATATATATATATATATATATATATATATATATATATATATATATATATATATATGTATATATATATATATATATATATATATATCAATGTGTGTGTGTCTTTGTGTAATATATTTGTCCATGTGATGGTGTGTATCTTAGTGGTTAGAGTGTTGGATTCATGATCATAAGTTTGTGGTTTCAATTCCTGTGTGTGTTCATGATCTTGAGTAAAGCACTTCATTTCACATTGCTCCATCCAATCAGTTAGCAAAAGGGAGTAATCCTGTGAGAGACTGGTGTCCCATCTAGGTGGAGAATATATATATGCTATGAAACCAGAAAACTGGCCTTTATGAATCAGCATGACTGGAGAAGATTTTTTTTCTGTGTTTGTCCCCACCACTGCTTGACAACCAGCCTTGGTGTGTTTATGTCCTCGTAACTTAGTGATCTGTCAAAAGAGACTGATAGAGTAAGTACCAGGCATAAAAAGAAAGTACTGGGGTCGATTCATTCAACTAAAATTTCTTCAAGGTGGTGCCCTAGCATGGCTGCAGTCAAAGATACATATATAAAAAGCATCCAGTCCATACTGTAAGGGGGTTGGCATTTGGAAGGGCATCCAGCTGTAAAAATCATGTCAAAACTAACCTTACCTGTGTTAGCGCCACGCAAAAAGCACTGAGTACACTCTGCAGAGTAGTTGGTGTTAGGAAAGGTATCCAGCTGTAAAAACCCTGCCAAAACAGACAGAGTAGTATAGCGGAGTTTTTCTACCTGGCCAGCTCCTATGAACCATCCTGCCCATGCATGCATGGAAGATGGACGTTAAACGATGATGATGATGATGATGATGATGATGATGATATATATATATATATATATATATATATATAAATATATATATACCAGTGTCGCCTTCCTGGCACGTGAAAAGACATTCGAGCGAGATCATTGCCAGTGTCGCTGGACTGGCTCCTGTGCAGGTTGCATGTAAAATACACCATTTTGAGCGTGGCCGTTGCCAGTACTGCCTGACTGGCCTTCCTACCGGTGACACGTAAAAGCACCCACTACACTCTCTGAGTGGTTGGCGTTAGGAAGGGCATCCAGCTGTAGAAACTCTGCCAAATCAGATTGGAGCCTGGTGTAGCCACCTGGTTCACCAGTCCTCAGTCAAATCGTCCAACCCATGCTAGCATGGAAAGTGGACATTAAATGATGATGATGATGATATATACACACACACATATATACACACATGTTAGCTTATGTCAGACAAATGAGAGAGGAATGCTCAATACATGTTGTACAGAATATGATATTTGTTTTTGAAACTGAATCTGAGATTTTGCTCTATGATGTAAGTTTCACACCACTGCAATCTTCATGTAAGTGTACAAGTATACAGTCATCAATAAAAATGTCACACAAGTATTTGAATGTGCTGGTCTATAATCAGAGATATAATAATTCTCAATGAAAATCAATTTTTTTCTTTCATGTTAGATTATATAACACTTTTTAGTAAGCATATATGTTTGTGTGTATGTATATAAATATATATATATATATATATATATATATATATATATATATATATATATAAAGGCTAATAAGCCACCCTTTTTAATTTATTATATATATTTATATATAATAATAGATAGATAGATAGATATGTAAATATGTACATAGATAGATAGATAGAGAGAGAGAGAGAGAGAGAGAGAGAGAGAAAGAGAAAGACAAATATTCATATATAATACTTATACAAAAATACTAAAACACAAATGCACATATCATATAACATGTACACAGACACACACACACATGCATGTATGTATGTATGTATGTATGTATGTATGTATGCATGTATGTATGTATGCATGCATGCATGCATGCGTGCATGCATGTATGCATGCATGTATGTATGTACGTATATCCATATCTATCTATCTATCTATCTACCTACCTATCTATCTATCTATCTATCTATCTATCTATCTATCTATATATATATATATATATATATATATACACACATACATACATACATACACTCTCACACCATTTTTTTCCTCTTAACCCTTTCTGTCAAAGAGCGTAGACTTGAAACATAAAAGACCTTAGCATTTTTCCTGAGTGTTAAAATAATACACCCGCTTGTTGTTCCTACACCTGCCTTCATCTTTTGCTTTCTGTAAATTTAAACTACAAACATACATGCATACATACACACACATACATACATACTTACATACATACATACATACATACATACATATTGCTTTACATGCATTTTTGATCAAATCTTCTGCAAGTTAACATGGGATCCCTTGATGACAATGTAAACTTCATTTGACTAAGGTATCATTGGCCTGATAAATAGCTAGTGGAGTACCCCTCATTTGGGTAATTACTACTTCTGAGGTTCTGCTAACTATGAAACATATGTAGCCTGGATTTTATCTACTCCATTTCCAAAATTTGGATATACCATGTCCTTGTGTTGTTTTTTCTTGTTTTTTCTTCTTTGTTTGGATTCACTATATATATATATATTCTCAGGATTAAATAAAAAGACAAGAAATGGAAAATATAACATACCTATATATATAATTAAAAAAATATCTAGTAAATACACAAATAAGCATATGCTAAATACACTGGCAAACAGAAAACACAGAAGGTCACCGATTCTTCATATATATATATTACTCTTTACTCTTTAACTTGTTTCAGTCATTTGACTGCGGCCATGCTGGAGCACCGCCTTTAGTCGAACAAATCGACCCCAGGACTTATATACCCAACATTGCTTGACAACCGATGCTGGTGTGTTTATGTCCCCGTAACTTAGCAGTTCGGCATAAGAGACCGATAGAATAAGTACTAGGCTTCCAAAGAACAAGTCCTGGGGTCGATTTGCTCGACTAAAGGCGGTGCTCCAGTATGGCCACAGTCACATGACTGAAACAAGTAAAAGAGTAAAAGAGAATATATATATAGGTAGAGGTGTGGCTGAGTAGTAAAAAGCTTGCTTCCTAACCACATGGTTTCAGGTTCAGAACCACTGCATGATACCTCAGGCAAGTATCTCCTACTATAGCCTTGGGCTGACAAAAGCCTTATGAATGGATTTGGCAGATGGGAACTCGAAAGGAGGTCGTCATATATATATATATATATATATATATATATATATACATATGTATACTTACATACATATAATATATATATATATATATATATATATATATATATATATATATATATATATATATATATATGTATATATGTATATATATATATATATACATATATATATATATATATATATATATATATATCATCATCATCATCATCATCATCATCATCATCAGCGTTTAACATCCGCTTTCCATGGGTTGGACGATTTGACTGAGGATTGGTGAAACCAGATGGCTACACCAGGCTCCAATCTGATCTGGCAGAGTTTCTACAGCTGGATGCCCTTCCTAATGCCAATCACTCCAAGAGTGTAGTGGGTGCTTTTACGTGCCACCGGTACGAAGGCCAGTGAGGTGGTACTGGCAACGGCCACTCTCAAAATGGTGTATTTTACGTGCCACCTCCACAGGAGCCAGTCCAGCAGCCAGTCCAGCAGCACTGGCAACGATCTCGCTCAAATGTCTTTACACATGCCACCAGCACAAGTGCCAGGAAGGCAATGCTGGGCACAGGTGCCATCACGATTTCGATTTCGCTTGCCCCAACAGGTCTACACAAGCCGAGTTCAGTGTCCAATGAAGGAGACGACGTTGGCATGGGTGCCAGTCGTTGAATTTAGTTCGATTTCGATTTAACTTGCCGCTAGTTATGTCTATGTCTTTGTGTCCTTGTTTGTGCCCCCCCATCGTTTGACAACCAATGTTGCTGTGTTTATGTCCCCGTAATTCAACGATTCAGCAAAAGACACCAATAGAATAAGTACTACGCTTACAAACAATAAGTCCAAGGGTTGATTTCTTCGACTAAAACCCTTTAAGTCAGTGCTCCAGCATGGTCACAATCAAATGACTGAAACAAGTAAAGGAATAAAAGAATGAAAGAATGTACACACACACACACACATGCATGCGAGTGTGCATGCGTGCACATACACATGTCTGTATGTATGTATATGTTTATATATGGTGGAGTACTTTTATATGGTCAGGTTGTGATGAAGTTTGCATTGCATTGCATTGCAGCCTTGATATACCTGGTACAATCTTAGTGAGTGGCATTTTGAGCATGTGTCTGTTATCATAACCTTGGATTGATCCAAGCCTTGTGAGTGAAACTGAATAGCTAGAAATCATTAAGACTTATTGGATGAACCCTAATGTAATTCAAAGGGACAGGTTTGTCACACACTGAGTCTGCCTATTGATTATGTTAATGATATACAAGACTGTGAAGGTGCAGTATGATCAAATAGTTAAAAAGTTTGTTTTGCAAGCACAAGGACCCAGATTCAATCCTACTGCATGGCATCTTGAGCGAATGTAATTTTTCATAGCTGTAGATCAACTTATGCCTTGTGAGTGAAATTGAGTGGATGGAAGCTGTATAGAAGCCCATCGGATGGTTTGTAGCTGTAATTAAAAAGATACAGCCTTATCACACACTTGTGCCATGCTGAATCTACCTGAGGATTACATTAAAGGTACACTGTGCAGGCATGGCTGTGTGGTAAGGAGCTTGCTTCCCAACCACATGGTTCCAGGTCCAGTCCCACTGCATGGCACCTTGGGCAAGTGTCTTCTGCTATTGTTTGAGTCAACCAAAGCCTTGTGAATGGATTTAGTAGACAAAAACTGAAAGTAACCTGTGGTATGTATATGTGTGCCTGTCTGTCTGTGTCTGTGTTTGTTCCCCACCACCACTTGACAACCATTGTTGGTATGTTTACATACCTGTAACTTAGCAATTCAGCAAAATAGATTGATAGAATAAGTACCAGGCTAAAAGAAAAACAAAATGTACTGGAATAAATTCATTAAAAAAAAGATTCTTTAAGGAAGGCAGTGCCCCAACATGACCACAGTCTGATGAATGAAACAAGTAAAAGATAAAAAATAAAAGCCTGTCTGTGGAATACTTGACCACTTAATTATCTATTCAGAAACAGGTAATTCAATTTATTGAACAAATGAGTATTCATCACTGAATGACAGAGATCCATCACACATGTCTGTGGAATACTCAGCCATTTATATATCAATTCAGATGACCAGACAACTGATTCTTCATTATTGAATGATGGAGATCCATCACATATGCAAGTCAAATACTCAGTCACATATATACTATGATACAATGAGAAGGCAATTCAGTTAACTGAATATTGGAATACTTATTGTCAAAATCAATGTAGATCTATTTCCTTTTATGTTATGCTTTGTATAAATGTATGTATGTATGTATGCATGTATGTATGTATGTATGTATAAACATATGAATATATGCATATATCACTTCAATAATAATTTTATCACCTTGATAAGCATTTTTCAGTATCATCAGCTTTTATTTGGAACTCATAAACATGTGCATATGTATGTATATCTATCTCTCTATCTCTCAATCTCTCTATCTGTCTGTCTGTCTGTCTCTCTCTCAATATATGTATATACATATACACACACACACATATATATACTTACATATGAATGTGGGAGTT
>NC_142938.1:44013908-44016408 GCF_046866305.1 Octopus bimaculoides
AGGGCGGGGTGCAAGTGTCGAAAGGAATTCTTTGGGGTTTGGATAATTCACCTTTGGAAATATGGGTGTTTCGTTCAGCATCCTCAAACAACCCTTATTCAGGGACCTTTTGAGCCGGATGGGCTACTCGACCTGAAGAAAATTCTAACTGGGCCCCTTCTACAAGATCATGCACTGTTTATCTTCTTGATATGAGATCACCAAGTCACGCACATATGGTTGCGATGCATGTGCCTGGTGTACCCTTATCAGACGGGTAGTCATGATGGGTATACTGAGCTTCATATATTTTACCCCAGTGTCACTTTGATGGCATGTATTGCTCTCTCACTCAATAATAATAATAATAATAATAATAATAATAATAATAATAATAGTTAATGCCCTGATGCAATACCAGGCAGTGGCTCTCATGGCTTCTGATCTTAACTGATTGGAAGTGTTATCATGTACATGCTTTGTCTTGGTGTTAAAGATGGGCTACAGCAAATATTCTGCTCAGTACCACAGATTTGCTTGTCAGTTGCTTCTCCTTAGCCAGTTGAGTATGTACTTTAGTGGTTGATGATATATACATCCCTAATCATGAGCAGCAGTAGTGGGAGAGCACCATAGCCATGTGTTAAGAGGGATTCTTTGGGGCTCAAATAATTCACCTCCAAAAACACATGATAATGCAAAGATCCTGTGGGATTTTATGATTCAGTGCGACTATGAGATAGAAAATAGGAACCCAGACATAGTCTTAATTGAGAAAGAAAGTAAACTATGCTGGAACTCAGAACATAATGTCAGAAGAAATGCTGCTAAGCATTTTGTCCTGCAAGCTAACAGTTCTAACAGTGATTCTAATTTTGATGCAAGACCAGCAATTTAAGGTAAGGTGGGGGTGGATAAGTAAATTACATCAACCCTAGTACTTGACTGGTACTTCATTTGAAAGGATGAAATACAGAGTCAACCTCGGTGGAATCTGAATTCAGAATGTAAAATGCTGGAACAAATATAATTTTATTTGACATTCTAGCGATTCTGTTAGTTCACCACACTTAATTTACACAGCTTGTTTGTTGATAACTGAAAGTTAAAAATGAACCAAAGATCATTCTCCTAAAGCAAATTATTATAATATATTCTTGTCATGAACTGATACTCTGCTGTGGCATAAACAAATATGTAATTGCTTTATGAGCTTCTTGTGTGATTCAACCCACTTCATAAAATATCGCACAACAGGTTATTGTTCATATAAATTGCAAAACCAAGTTTAAGTTTTATATAATATCTATTGTTAAGATTGCAAGAAATACTATCTCAGCAAGCTGAGAATGAAATAACCAAGTTGGTTTGAGAATGTGATACTAATATGGAAGACAAGCAGCACAGAGAACATAAAGGACAAAGATTCCATGATGAAATTGTAGAGGTTGGAGGAATATTTGACACCTGAATGCAATTCATAGTTGAAACCTACTTACTGTTCTTAGAATTTGTTATAAATAGCACAGGTAAAAAAAAGACTGAACATTTTAAAAATGTAATATCCAAATTTGGTGCTTTAGATCCACAGCAGACAACACAGATAATGTGAATAATTAGAGATTTTAGCAGACTGATATGTAGATGTCATCCATAGCCAAACTGAAATTGTACAAGATTTTCTTTCATTCAAAGACATGTACAAAGAGATAGTGAAGACTAGCAGTATGCCAAATTCAAGAGTCAAGCAACTGACTATCAGCAATAAACTTAAATTAATGATCACCAGTGACATGTATTCTATTTATCCTAACCTGTCCACATTGTACCATATTTTTCTAATCTTACTAACAACTAATGCAGTTGCAGAATGATCCATTAGCTAGCTTCAGCACATACAATCATATCTTCATTTTACAATGGATAATAAATTGTCTGGGTTGGACTTTCTCTCCATTGAAAGACAGATGGCAACGGAGATGGGTTATAATAAAGTAACAAATAACTATGCAAGAATGAAACCTAGACAAAAGAAGTTGTTGTAGCAGTTACTGCATTTATTTTTCACATTTAAAATTCAAAGCAATTAAATAAAACATATGTATTTTATTGTTTTGATTTTAAATAAATATAATATAGATTTATGAGCTTACTCTACAACATTTTTTATTGTGTTTTAAATACCAATAAAAAAATCATAGTTCCTCTAAACCTGAATCTTGCTCGTATTCTGATTTTAAATACAAAATGATGATTATTTATGCATTTCCTTTAAAACTTATCTTCCTTGTGTTGCAATTTTAAATAGGCAAAACGAAAAAGAAAAGAATAAAAATTATTTGGGTATGCAACATAGCAGTGAGACATGGGCTGTGACTACTGAGGACATGTGAAGGTTTGAAAGAAATGAAACCAGTATGCTTGTCTGGAAGGGTAATATCAGTGTGTATATACAACTGAGTGGAAGTGATTTGAGAGACAAATTGGGTATACAAAGCATCAGATGTAGTGTGCACTAGTA
>NC_142938.1:44021408-44038908 GCF_046866305.1 Octopus bimaculoides
TTGAATTCATACAGCATGCAATATTTGATATGAGTCTCATCTAAACTCATTTTAAAAGGGTAAAATTGATATGAATTTAACTTTTATGGTAAATTGTAATCTACAAAGAACGAAAAAAAAAATAAAAAGCATCAGCATGTAAATTGATGCAAATTTTACTGTAAATATTGTAAAAGTACCTTCAAAAAAGATCATATGAAAAATGTGACAGGACTTTCTTTCTGACCTAATATAAAAAAGCTAGCACTCCATCAGTTATGATAATAAGGGTTCCAGTTGATTTGATCAGTGGAACAGCCTGCTTGTGAAATTCACATGTAAGTGGCTGAGCACTTAACAGACACGTGTACCCTTAACATAGGTCACAGAGAGTGATATTCCCCCCGCCTTTAAAATACAGGTACAACTCGTTTTTGCCAGCTGAGTGAACTGAAGCAATGTGAAATAAAGTGTCTTGCTTAAGGATACAATGCGTCACTGGGAATCTAACTCATGACCTTACGATTGTGAGCTGATTACCCTAACCACCAAGTCACATGCCTTCACTAATATAACCTAATTTAACCATGTTTGGAAACAAGCAAGGTTTGGCAATAAGAAGGGCATCCAGCCATAGAAAATCTACTTCAACAAGTTTTGTCTGACCTTGGCAAGCCTAGAAAAGTGAACATTAACAATACAACTGAATTAGATATTTTGATTGGTATGATCGAATAAAAGAAAAACAATAACTTGTTTTTGGTGCTCCAGCATAGCCACAGTCAACTGACTAGAAATACTAAAAGTATAAAAGTAGAGGATAAGTTCAAACCTTATTTTTAAAGTCATTTCATTTCCTTTAAATCAATGATAGTTTTTAGAGAAGAAAAAAAAAATGAGAATATAAAAGGCATGAACATCACATAATCCAATTTCCCCTCCATTTAAGAATGTAGGGCACTGTACCAATCTAAAAACACAAAAATCCATATATTTGATCTCTTTTAAAGGAAAGAAAAGGTCCCATAGAAGATATTGAAGAATAAACCATCTCTCTCCCCTTCTCTCTCTCTCTCTCCCTATGAACACATTTATATTTAGGTTTATGTGTGCATGTGTATATGTACATGAGTGTGCATGTATGTGTGTCACTTAATTTCAAGGAGGAATGCTGCGATATAATCTCAGTAAGGAAAAAATGAGAACAAATAGGAGCAACGTTGATATTGACTGGTGTCATCTGCTTTTCTTTTCTTTTATTTTATGTATTATTATTATATTTTTTTTTCATACTTGTGTATTTATAAGTTTGCTGTTTCATTCGAAGAATATCAAATATCGTTAACACCATCACCATAATCAATCTAATTGCCATTGCTGCTGCTACTGCTACAGCTGCTAGTACAACTGTCATTCCCTATCACCATTATTACTACCACCACCACCACCACCAACAACAACAACAACAACAACAACGTCACCACCACCACCACAACCACTACCACTGCTACCACCATCATCACCACTACCAACATCTTTGCCACCAGCTACGTCATCATCAATATAAAGAAAATGGTCGATGAGTAGATCTGATCTAAGCTATTGATTTTATATGCATCATTGACCAGTGGAGGTGGGAGGGAAAGTCATTGAAGCCTGGAATATGAACCACACACAAATGTCTGACTGATTGGCTTTGATTTTCCTGTGATAGTGAGAGTAAGAGGAAAAACAGTCACAAAAGTAATAACAACATTTACAACAAAACAAGCAGCAGTATTAGTAGCAACAGCATGAAACCAAGCTTGAAGACATTTCTACATGTTCACTCAACCTGTTAGAAATAGCAGCCATGTCTCTCAAATCACAGCCTATAATCTTAAGAAAAGAACAAGATGGATAATAATATCCTGGATCTATTACATGGAGGAAAATAATTGGAATGACTTTGATTGTAGGTCTTCTTATTGAGAGCTAACCTGGAGCAAAACAACAGCTTTTGACAACAATTGTAACAACATTTATGGTATTAGTAAAAATGAGAAAAAAATAGTTGGAGTAAAAAAATAGTTGTAATAAAAATAGTGTAGTAAAAAGATTAACAGTTGCAAGGCTTCTATTTGTTAACATGTTCCTCTAGAAATTGCTGCCAAATATACCTCAAATCACAACCTACCATCTTAAGCAAGAAAGAATTTGTTGGTTAATATAGAATAAGATACTTCTTTAACAAAAGAATTGCAATAATTTTGATCATAATTTACTCAAAGTTAATATGGGATTACAACTGCAAAAACAACTGCCTGACTATAAGGTTCTGTCTTTAGGTCAGCATTGGATTATAGCAAACAATTGTAAATGCCAGGAGGTGGAAGAGTATCTAGTTCACAGTTGTAAACAAGAAGAATATAACATGATTGATGAGTATTTCATTGTTTTGTCTTACAGAACTAAGCTCAAATTTTTACACATGGCACACACGACCTACCTCACTGAAAGGAGAAATTGTTGTAAAGAATGGAATAATCAAACAAACAAAAACAGCTGAAACAACAATGTGGCAGTATTCCTTAATGTCTATGTGTCAGGAAGAAGGATAAACTCTTTAAAAAGGAGCCAATCAAACAATATTGAAATATTGGAATCAGCTGTAGCCTTATGCTGTATTATATTAAGCTAAGCTTCTGCTCTGCTACATAATTGTATGCTCTATATTTCTACACACTGCACAAAAGTACACTACATCTACATTAAAAATAAAAGTAAAAATAACTGAGCCAATGAGAAAGCCTGTATATAGTTATGGTCAATTAGTTTGCCAGAAATAGCACTTAAATCCCCCTCATATGTCACCCTGCCATCTTAAAAAGAGAGGAATACATCAGAAGATAAAGTCATAAATGAAGCAATGCTGGAGAAAAGGGTGAAGTGATCATGGGACTGAAATGTCAGAGATCAAAAATCTGCTCAGTTAGAGTTGATCTATGTTTGAATAATGCTACTTAAAAAAATAAGAAATAAATAAATAAAGGCCATCACATATCAGTTGTTACTTGAAGTAATATGGAGAACAAAACTTGGACTCCAGCAATATAATATATCTGATTTGTTTAGGTTAAGATAGCAAAGTACAGTTAATTTCTGTGAGCTCTAGAGTAACTATAATTAACAAATGTTTTATTGGCATGTAGTGCTGTACTGCAAAGAGGCAAAGTAACAGAGCTATTGAAGCATTGAATAGAATAGTCCTTGGTATATGTTTCAAAAACCAGTTCTGGATGCCCTTCTTCCTCTAAGTTTCTTCAAACAACCTGCCTACCAAAATCTTTGACTGGCATTCTCCAAAACAATACCAAAATGATGGTGTTGACTTGACAGTTAATCTAAAGTTAAAAGTTCAACAGAAACTAACATTTCAAATAGATCATAAGTGTTGAGCAGTGAGCTCAGGGGTTTTCCTCTCCAAGCTTTTGTTCAGCTATATCTCTATACTATGATCTGGATCATATCACATCATAAGCAATAACAGTAGTAACAACGCTACTGTTCTCTTGTGTTATTTCACGGCATGAGGTGCAAATGGTGATGCTACAGGGTGAAAATAGCATGACTTTCTTTCCATCCTAGCAAATTAGCTGCAATAGGTTGGTGTAGTTCATTAACATAGGTGGCAGAAGCAAGTGTTTTCTGGGATTATGAGTGTGCTGAGTTCAAATTACTACATGAGAAAAACCCACACAATAAGGAAAAAAGGTTGCAGCAACTATTACAATTATAGCAAGAATAGCAGCAGCAACAACAACAGCAGTAGCAGCAGCAGCGGCAGCAGCAACAACAACAACAACAGAAGCTGTAATAATATCAAGATCCTTGTCTGAGATCAATAACATATACAACAGTATAATGGGCCAGTGCAATCAACCATTTCCCTCTTTTACAGATATTGATCTCATGCCTGATTAGGTCGTGGAGTGGCAGAAACAAGAGAGTTCCACACCGAATGGATTTCAATATTTAGTTCTATTAAAGCGGTGAGCTGATAGAATCACTAGCATGTCGGACAAAATGCTTAGTGGGTATTAGTGGTATTTCTTCTGATTCTTTACATTCTGAGTTTAAATACCAAGAAGGTCAGCTTTGCTTTTCATCCTTTCAGGATTGATAAAATAGGTACCAGTCAAATATTAAGGTCAATGTGACTGACTTATCTCATCCCCCAAAATTGCTGGCCTTATAACTAAATTATAAACCAATATTTAGTTCTCTCTCTATAAGTGGCCAAATGATCAAGGTGTTCATTATGAAATCATGAGGTCCTGGATTAGATCCCACTGTGTGGCATTTGGAGCTGTATCTTTTATACCATAGCTTCAGGTCAACTCAACCCTTGTGCTTGAAATTGGGTAGACAGGAAGTGTTTAGAAGCCAGTCAAATGGATTATACCTGTAGCTTAAAGGCCCAACGTTGATACATTGTCACAATGATTCCTCCTCCTCCTCCTTATCTTCCTCATCATCATCACTCTCATTGTCATCATCATTGGCATCACCATCACCACCACCACCCTCCTCCTCATCTTCAACTTCCTCCTCATCTTCAACTTCCTCCTCATCTTCAACTTCCTCCTCATCTTCAACTTCCTCCTCATCTTCAACTTCCTCCTCATCTTCAACTTCCTCCTCATCTTCAACTTCCTCCTCCTCATACTCATCATGCTCATCCTCCTCTTCATCCTCCTTATTCTCAACTTCATCTGTCTCATCCTCATCCTTATCCTCATCATCCTAATCCTCCTTGTCTTCATCCTCCTCATCCTCATCCTCCCCATCCTCCTTCCTCCTCCCCTTTTCTTCCTCCTCATCTTCATCCAGCTCCTTTTCCACCTCCCCCTCCTCCTCATCGCCATCCACCTCATCCTCATCCTCATCCTCATCCTCATCCTCATCCTCATCCTCATCCTCATCCTCCCCATTCTCAGCATCATCTTCCTCAGTATCATCACCACCATTGGCATCATCATCACCACCATTGGCATCATCATCACCACCATCACCTCCACCACCGCCACTACCACCACCACCACCACCACTACTATCATTATCATCATTGTCGTTGTTGTCATCATCATCACCATCATCATCATCATCATCATCATCATCATCATCATCATTCTTGTCACCATTTTTAATGTCCATTTTCCATGCTGGCAAGGGTTCGGAGGTTTTGACAGGATCCAGCGAATGAGAGGATAATGCTTTGCACCAGTCTCTCCGTTTTGGTTTTCAGCATAAGAATTATGACCAAACAATCTTCAAAACCAATGGATATACATTTTCACCCACCCTGAATTCAAATTCCACCAGACAACATCCTGGCTTTCATTACTCTTGGATGAAAACAAAAGAAGTAATTTCTTTTGTTCCAGAGCTAATTTCATTGATTATAAACATCCTCACCAAACATGTGATCTAGAGCAAAGGTTCTCAACGGGGGGGGGGGGAGACATTTGGAGCTCAAGGGGCGTTTTAGAGCAAAGAGGCACTAGGGGGGGGCGTTAAGAGACTTGGTGAGTGCTAGGGGAGCACTGGAAAACCCTCATCTTTGGTAAGTTTTATTTGAAATTAATGAGTAGTAGCTCACCACTTTAATAGAACTGAAAATAAAAACCATGCCATTTTGTTTCAAATTTTCAAAAACTTAAAAAACGCATTTTCCACTTTGAGGACACCAAGCAAATTCCTGGCACCATTTGTAACTGGTGTTGCTAAAGTGAAACCCCTAAAACAAAAGCAAAAACTAAAAACAGATGACTAGTGACAGATTAAAAGAAAAAAGTAATGAATAAAAGAGAAAAGCTGAATGTGTGTGTGTGTGTGCAAATATATAAAGAATGGTGGTCAGAATTTTTGATCCAACTGGCTTTTGGGAGTGGCTGATAGGTATGTATTTGCGTATGTGTTTGTATGTATGGGTATGTTTGTATGTATATGATTGCATGTGTCACCGTTTTGAATTCCTTTCTGTGATTGAACTTGAATTGACCCCTGGCTATTAAAGACCCAACCACACACACACACACACAGACATTTATTTTAGGTTTTGTACCCATTTGAACTGCAACTATACACCAGATAACGTGGTAAGTCTTATGTTCTGAAATTTAAATTTTGAATTTGTTTTAATTATAAAATTACACCCCAGCTGTTTTGGTCAGGATTTTCCAATTTTCTATATCAAGTAATGGACAGAAGCATTTAAAAAAAATTCATAGGGCCAAACAAAATCAAAGATATTAATTTTAATCGTAATAATGGAGAGGAGTAAACATTTTCCCTTTCCTTAATACTAACAAGAGCATAGTATGACGGAGATTTGGCTGTTATTTCTAGCAAATTGAACAACCACACAGAGATACCTCATTGGCTCATTTGTTGATGTGTATAAGTAAACAAAAACTAAAGGAAAAACAGACACTAACAAACACACAGACACACACACAGACACACACACACACACACACACACACACACACACACACACACACATGAATGGGCAGAATTATGATGTAAGCATGTGCTAAAACCCCTCATAACTTTTGTGTTTTTACGAATTTTCACAAAATGTTTTTGATTCTGTCTTCTGCATAATGGAATTGATATGATTATGCAAAAAAAAATCTCCTGCCCCACTCAATTTTTTTTTTTAATTCGTGGTTTTAAAATACGGACAGTCTAAATGCACCTTTCATTTCTCTTTATAATTTCCAAATAATTGTTTAATACTTTTATAGAAGAAAGTCAATTGACGGTCTTCATACTTTTTCACATAATCCTGGACTTTATATGTGAAATGTAAGTGACATGCTGCATGTCCAACAGCAATATAAGCAGACAGACAGCCGTGCAGTGGTACAACATATAGACCAAGTAGACGAAAACCTTCTTTTTCAGATGAAAAATGAAGTTGGAGGAGTGGTGAAGAAGTTTTGGATACTTGTGATTGTCGTAATGGATGGTGTGCCAGTTTTTTATGTGTGTATGATTTTGTGACTCAAATTAACTAGATCCAAGTACAGTGAATGCCATCCTCCACAATTTGCTACTCATATGAAGTACATATGCATTTCCACAATTTCTATCAAATATACTCTCTTTCTTGTGCATAAAAAGTCCTCTTCCTGGGTGACAATAACTTATATGTCAAATTGTTGCACAAGTTCTAGCTGTTTTGATAAGGGAAATTGGAAAGGTTTGAAATGATTTCATCGGCATTTACTTGTACCAAAGAGCTCTCTTTCGATAGACATCACGTTGATCTCATAAGTGTCGTATGGTGGAAATAAACACAATTACCAAACTTTCAATTCATTATTTTGTCTTTTTGCATTTCAATTTGTAGATCTATACTCCCGACTGCATACAAGCGCATGTGTAAAACGATGATCTTTATTTTTTGATCATTTTCTGCTGATATCAAAATAAGTAGTATATTGAAAAATTAAAATATTTTCTCGGGGAGCCATTTGTGACTCCAAGGGTCAAAATGGGGCCTTTGACCAAAATGGGTTGAGAACCTTTGATCTAGAGCTTATGTTCAGAAATAAGCACCAAACTACATTCTCTGTATTTTCAAGTGTTTCTTTACTGTCTCCAATACCAAAATTTTCAATGTTAAATTTTAATAACATTTATGGCTTTTTATAATCAACTTCCTCTACACCAACACCATTGTAACAAACACTTTACAATTATCCAATAATTTTATGACCTTAGATTTATTTGTCTGACTCTCTCTCTCTCTCTTCTACACACAGGCATGGTTCAGCACAGGCATGGCTATGTGGTTAAGAAGTTTGCTTCCCAACCACATAGTTTCAAGTTCAGTCCTACTGCACAGCACCATTGGCAAGTGTCTTCTACTACAACTCTGCCCTCAGTGGACCAAAACCTTATAAGCGAATTTGGTAGACAGAAAGTGAAAGTACCTCATTCTCTGTGTGTGTGTATGTGTGCATGTGTGTGTGTGCGTGTGTGTGTGCACGCATGTGTGTGTGCACGCATGCATGTGTGTGTGTGCATGCACACGTATATGTGTGCGCACGCATGCGCATATGTGTGTGCACGTGCTTGTCTGTGCGCACATGAATGTATTTGTCCTTGTCTTGACATTGCCTGTTAGTTGTAAATGATTATCCCTGTCATAAAAGCAATGTCATCCATTTCCAATATTTTGCAAAAATATGTCTGGCCATGAGGAATATTATATTTATCTTGCATATTGAGCTTAATATATCTACATACCCATCTATCTATCTATATCAACCTACATATGTAAGTATGTATCTCTCTATCTGTCTTTTTTAACTACCCATCAACCTATCTATCTATCTATCTATCTATCTACCTATCTATCTATCTATCTATCTATCTATCTCATTAGTTATCTATTCTTTTTATTATTTATCTACCTATCTATCTACCCGAGTATCTATATCAATTATTTTTCTACCCACCTACCTATTATTCTATCTATCTATCTATCTATCTATCTATCTATCTATCTATCTATCTCTCTATCTATCTATCTATCAACCTATCTATCACAGATTATTACAGGAAAATATTACAAAGCATAATAAAAGAACTGATAATTTTCCCCTTCAATTGACCTCTAAATGAGAGGGTAAAAAAGGTATATAAAACAGATGAAAAAAACATCAAAGAAAAGCAAGGGAAAGCAACTAGAAATCAAATGAGGGTTTTCTTTTCCCTCTTTATTGTTGCCTTTCATATATTTTCTTTCTTTCTTGCTTGCTTTCTTTCTCTTTCTTTCTCTCTTTCTTTCTTTCTTTCATTCTTTCTACATATGTTTGCCTTTCCCTTCCTTTCTCTATCATCTCCATCCAGTGCATGTGTATTTTGTCACTGGAAAGGAATATTTCTGAAGGAAAAAGAGGAAATAAAAAATTAAAAAATGAATTCTGACCAATAAATTCCATTGATATTATCGTTCTGTTTCCTTTTTATTTTATTTATCTTTTTTTTTTCATGCTAGTCTAACAAAAACAAAATAGAAAAATAAAAATAAAAACTACTCAAAGAATTAAGAAAAACTGAAAAGTGTAAAAAATAAATAAAAAAAATTGATTTCTTGATTTGTCGATTGATTATTTTTAGGGAGAGGAGATTATTTTATTCATTTTCTTTTTGTGGTCTTTTATGGGAGGGGCTCAATGAAGGCAAAATGTTAAATCATTGAATCAATTTTTAGGAATTTCATTTATCATAATTAGTGAAAAATAGATGTATATATATATATATATATACATCTATATAATGATTGAGGAAATTATATATATATATATATATAATTTCCTCAATCATTTAAACAAAAAGGTCAACAGTATGGTTACTAGAGCAAATGCTTGTCTGATTCTTTTGCTTACAAAGTCTAAGAAATTGTTTTTCTTTACTCTATGGGCCAGAGTATTAGGGTTTATCCTAGTAGTAGACTGGTACTTTATTTATTGACCCTGGTAGTATGAAAGGCAGCTTTACCTTCAGAGAGATTTTAACTCACAGTACAAAAAACTGAAATGAATATGACAAGGAACTGTAGCAAAATTTCTACTTTCTTTTTTATTTTTGGTCAGTAAGTGTTATTTTATGTTTGCTTCTATCAAGAAATCAAAGGAAAAGACTACTATTCCTTCTAAACTTTGCTTTTGTGACCTGGACATCAATGTTCTGAAAGTGACCATTAGATTTCAGATAGATTCAGTGCCATGTTGCTGAAGCAGATATATTGTTATAGCAAATAATTTGCTCAATACCACAGATTTGCCTGTCAGTTGTTTGACCTTAACCACTAGAGCATGTTCCTTAGTGGTTGACAATATGTGTGTCTCTGATCATGAGCAGGAGTAGTGGGGGAACATTAAAGTCATGTGTTAAGAAGGATTCTTTGGGGTTTGAATAAATCTCATAATGAAAGCAAAGTTTGAAGGAAATATTAGTCATTTTTCATACTTTCTGGGGATAAGCAAATAAGAAATAACAGTTGTTGCTCAAGAACAAAACAAAAATGGAAAAAAATTTGTTACACAGTGTTATTAGAGTACTGTGCAGAATGCCCTGCTTACCTGAAGACAAAAATTGTGATATACAATATAATCAGCATAGAGAAAATGGAATTAACTATGCAATAAAGAGCAGCCTGCTAAGAACTTGGGAGTAATGGTTCAGAACAGCTCTTGGTTATCTGTCTCAACACCACTACAGTGTCAATCATCCATGTATGCTCCAACACTGCTCTCAATCAGATTCAGCAGCAGCAACCCTAGTGAGGAACAATTTGTTCTTCCGGTAGATTTCAATGCCAGAGTTGGCACAGCATATCTTGATTCATGGTGTTCCTCTCTTTTTAGCATTTTAGTGTAGACAAAATAAATAATAACAGATGACTGCTCATATTCTGCATTCATCATAACTTGTGTGTCACCAATACCTAATTCCAGACAGAGATCCCAATGAAATTTTCTGGAGATACCTCCATGGAAGGAGCTGGTGTCAACTAGATCTCATTCTAGTTATATTTGGTAGTAATGATTCAGAACAACTCCCATTCATTTGCCTCAACTCTACCACAGGCCAAATCACCTATGTCTCCATGTACACCCTAACACTGTTCTCAACATCAGACTCAAAGTTTAAGTTCTATAAGAATTTATCACCACTCATCAGCAACATGTGTGAGGGAGAAAACAAGTGAGATGTATTGGCTAATGATGTAATTACTTTCCAATGAAATTACCTGGTAATTTATTTACTACAATGTAATTATCTGTGAAGACACATGGCTTAGTGGTTAAGGTATTCAGCTCACAATCGTAGGTCATGAGTTCAATTCATGATGATGCATTGTGTCCTTGAGCAAGACATTTTATTTCACATTGCTCCAGTCCACTCAGCTGGCAAAAATAAGTAGTACTTGTATTTCAAAGGGCCAGCCTTGTCACACTCTGTGTTACACAGAATCTTTCTGAGAACTAAGGGTACACGTGTCTGTGGAGTGCTCAACCACTTACATGCTAATTGCATGAGCAAGGTGTTCTATTGTGTGGATCAATTGGAACCCTCGTCATCGTAACTAACAGAATGCCAATTACTCATGGTAAATTTACTGTAATGATTACACATTTACCCACACATTACAGGTTGTGTGAGTAAGTGCATGTGTGTGAGTATGTTGGTAAATTCGTTATCAAACCTTTTAGCCACAGAATAAGTACATCGTTAAACATTATTAAAAGCTTTCAATTACAGAGTAGATATGTGACATTAAATTAATAGAATAAAAAAAATATTTCATGACAAAAGAAAAATATCAGTTTCTAATTTTGGCACAAGATCAGAAATTTTAGGAAATGGGGTAAGTCAATTACATCAACCCCCAGTGCTTAAGTGGTACTTACTTTATTCATCCCAGAAGGATGAAAGGCAAAGTTGACCTTAACAGAATTTGAACTCAGGTGAAGATGCACAAAATGTCGCTAAACATTTTGCCCAACATTCTAATGATTCTACCAGTTCACCACCTTAGACAAAAGGAAAAATATTAATATGAAATTTATTCAGATGCTGGCATGGTTGGGTGGTTAAGAAATTCACTTTACAACAAGGTGTTTGTCCCACTGCCCTGTACCTTGGACAAGTACCTGCTACTTACTAAAACCCTAGGCCAACCAGTACTCTGCGTGTGTGAACTTGGAAGAAAGAAACAGTGTGGACGCCTGTCATATACATATGTGTGAGTGTAGTGCACATGTGTGTGTGTGTGTGTGTAAGAGTGTACATGTGTGTGTATGTAAGAGTGTATGTATGTGTGTGTATGAGTGTGCATGAGTGTGTGTGTGTGTGTGTGTGTGTGTGTGTGTGTGTGTGTGTGTGTGTGTTTATGTTTGTGCTTGTTCCCCTGCCACCATTTGACAACAGTATTGGTCTATTTACATCCTTGTCACTTAGAAGCTTGGTAAAAGAGACCAATAGTGTAAGTACAAAGCTTTAAAACATGTACTGGGATTGATTTGCTCAACCAAACCCTTCAAGGTGGTGCTCCAGCATAGCCACAGTTCAATGACTGAAACAAGTAAAAGATAAAAGATATACATGCAAAAAAGGCTGAAATTACTTTTAAACAATAGAATCCCCATTAAAAAAATGCTGTAAAAATATGATGCTAGTTTAAATTTCAGTCGTAAAAACATAAATTATGAAAAACACCTAAAAAAAAATCCTGTATTTTGCAATTTTAATATTCATTAAAAACATGCAGAATTCTTGCTGCATTACTAAATGTTCTTTTTGTGATGTAGAATTTCTGTTCTGGCAATGTATTGTTCAATTCTTATTCCATATCTTAATTGTTTCTGTTTTCAAGATATCTGAAAATTTTCAGATAATAGAAAGAAATTTGTTATCTTTGAATTTCTTTTTCATTGTTAATGAAATGAGACATTTTTACTCTGTGAATTAACACTTCAAATAATATTTAGCAATAAATTTATTCTACTGCTAAAAGGCATGACAATAAATTTGCTGATGATGTATTTGGGATGGTGATGAATTTTCTGATGATGTCTTAATCCATGATGTAAGTACTTTCTGATAAATACATCACCTGGTAATTTCATTACAAGGTAATAATCAATCTTCAGTGAATTCATCTTAATAGCAGGATATCATCCTTAGAATAATAATTGTATTATGAAGAGCAATCTTAATTTGTTAGATGGATGAGGATTATCTTTATTTGAAAAGATAAGATTATCTGTAGCAGAAACAATTTTTTTTGCTATTACTGTTGGTGTTAATGATGTTGCTGTTGTTGTTGTTGTTGATGGTGGTAGGGATAGTAATAACCAACCTCTGTAGCCTACAGGGCAATTTGTTCCGTTACAAATATGATTCTCATGTTTAAACAAGCAATTATAACCTGAGTATTTATCTCATTATCTAGCTGATTGGGCAGCAGGGTTGAATGGCTTGTGGCATTAGAATCAAGATGAAAATTACTTGCTCCAAAAATTCCCACTAATTACCAAAAGTGTTGAAAATGTAGTCTCACTGAGTCAAGGAGGTTAT
Source organism: Octopus bimaculoides (assembly GCF_046866305.1). Classification (NCBI taxonomy): domain Eukaryota; kingdom Metazoa; phylum Mollusca; class Cephalopoda; order Octopoda; family Octopodidae; genus Octopus; species Octopus bimaculoides. Next base: position 44,034,531 of record NC_142938.1, read on the forward strand.
CTTAGTGGCACAGAAGGGACAAAACAAAGGTGGTGGTGGTGGTGGTGGTGGTGGATTTGATGATGATGATGATGTATACAGGTCATGCTAATATTAATCAAAAATGTATATAAATACTCCTTAAGTCTTGAGCAGTGTTTACAATGCAATAACAAGCTCCAATTTTATTGTGTCTAGTAGATGAGAAATAAATCTCTGTGGAAAGTTACAAGTTTATTATGAGTAAAATTTCCAGATAATCTTGAAACCTGTTTCTGACATCTTGGTGAAATGAGGTGTGTAAAATTAAGTGTACTGCTAAAATAAATAAAATGCCTCCAGTTGATTAGAGCTTATGATCTGTGAGTTGGTAGGTTGTCATATCAACTCAGCTTGTTTCATGCATACATGCTAATATATGATAACTTTCTAAATACAAAAGTCTCTTTTGTAAAGAGAAAAAGATACAGTCAATAGAATCAACTTCAATTAACTGCTTATACTAGTTTCATGCTTTAAGCCTTCAGGATGAAAGATAAACCACATACCAAAACAGAATTAGTAAAACATCTAGTCTATGTCTCTATCCACACCAGCTCCACTGTCCTAACTCATACTAGTATAGAAACATAAAAGTAAAACAAAGAAAAAAGCTACTATGGCAATGTTGTATTCTTGATTATCCTTTCTGGAAACAGGAATTCATGTGAAAACCAATTACTAATCCACAAACAGCTAATTGTCTTCAAACCAATTAAAGCAACAAATATAGCACCAAAATTCAGTCATGCTCTGAATAATATTCTCAATAATATTTCACAATATGTGTATAACCATGTTTTTCTTAATTCATAAATTGAAAAGAAAAGGAAAAGTTCCTGGAGGTAAAAATATCTGTCCTCCACTTTAATATTGAGTGAATAAAACTTATCAGAAATCAGAATTGGCATTCCAGCTGACCCATAATTTAAATGAAAGCAAAACTGGTAAAGTTTCCAAAATTAAGCTTTTGTAAATATGGATTGCATATATATGTCAGTCATTTGATGTTAGTTTTCAACAAAGGTAGAACAACAATAATCCAGTGTATACACTTAAGCAAACAACATCTTAAATTGAAAAGCAAATTTATGAGGAAATGGCAGAAATTACAGAGAAGAGGAAAAGAACCAAAATGGATTTGAGATATAATGGAGTTGACAAAACAGTCTGTTTTTGATAGAGTTGGAACAGGAAAATAAATCAATCTTCCTATGATAGTGCCTTCTTTGTCTGCAGCAAGAAAGTTTCAACTGCAGTTATTTTCTCTGACCAATCAACATGGAATATCATCAGAGATTAGAAACAGACAAATGTTGATGGATGATTTAGTTATGTCCAAAGAAAAACTTGAAAGAAAATGCTATTGTAAAGAATTAGGCCATTAATAAAGCAACATCAAAAGAATATTTAGACTTCACTGAATTTACAACCAAAGTTTATTAATGGCATTATATTTTTTAACGTATACTTAATCTCAGCTACTTCTCTGTCAAGCAAAGCATCAACTGTTTTTAATCTTGGACAATTTATTAATGACAGTTCAAATGAGAATTTTCAAAGCCCAATTGTGCACTATGATAAATGTAGCACTTAATTTTTTTTTTATTTTTTATCACAACATGAAGTACTAGTCTGAAATTTATGCAAATCCAGCAGTTTTCTATGGATAGGGAAAAGGAAAAATTAGGTTATGTTGATGGACCATTTATAGCTTGGAAATTCTTGTCGATGTGCATAATATAAAGTCATTTACAATCTGTAGAGATACTCTGCTATATTATTCCCATTAGGAAAAGCCTGTTATGGTAATTTATTTTCTTCAATATGGGTAATTTGTTGTTGTTGCTGCTGCTGTTGTTGTTGTTAGATAGTTTTTGGTTAAATTACATTGAGAAGACAGCTGTCATGGAAGAAGCCAATTGAATGCCTGGCACATGGTGAAGAAATAGTGGAAGTTTTGATCAGTTAATTCTGCAAATGAAAAAGTAAGATATTGCTGTCAGGATGCACAGGTTGTAAGTTTGTATCTTACCATAAGAACTCTATTGTATCTTCCTTCAAGGTGTTTTAACTGCTTACTTTTTCTATTTTGTGGGAAACAAGTTAAAGCTTCTGAACCAATTTAACATGCAAAATGTATTCATATCTTATAGTGCAACACACTGAAAACAAGTTAGTTCCAGTTATTTTATTATATTGTTAAAGCAAGAGTTTGTGTTGAAATGCAGACGTCAAAACAAATTATACCTAAGGAATGTCAAATACTTGAAATCTGATTGACACTTCTAATGGACACTCTTGACTAGTTGTCACAGTGACCTGTCACCTAATGGCTTTTAAATAACACACAAGCCACTAGAGCAATTATAGATCATATGATCACAGGCATAAACCACCCAGAAAAGCTTTAATTACCATCTAAGCATGAACCACAAAATAATGACATAGTAAGTGGTAATTTATGAATAAATAATAAACATTAAATTTTCTTCTTGCTTTTTACTATACACATGCGCACTGCTGATGTGGCCGATGACATTACCACCTGATTGGCACTCATGCCAGTGGAATGTTAAAAGCACATCCGAGTGTGATTGTTCCCAGGGCCACGGATTGGCTCCCATGCTGGTGGCATGTAAAAAGCACTGTTCGAGCATGATCATTGCCAATGTCACCTCACCGGCACATGTGCCGGTGGCATGTGAAAAACAACATTCGAGCATGGTCATTTCCAGTGCTCCCAGATTGGCTTCTGTGCAGGTAGCACGTAAAAAATACCTTTTGAGCATAGTCGTTGCCAGAACCGCCTGACTGGCCCTCGTGCCAGTGGCATGTAAAAGCACCCACAACACTCTCAGAGTGGTTGGCGTTAGGAAGGGCATCCAGCTGTAGAAACTTTGCCAGATCAGATTGAGCCTGGTGCAGCCTTCTGGCTCACTAGTCTTCAGTCAAACCATCCAACCCATGCCAGCATGGAAAGCAGATGTTAAACGATGATGATGCTGATGATGATGTATATATATATATATATATATAGTGAGAGTGAGAGATAAATAAACACAAAAATAGATACATACATAGATATATATATATATTTGAAGGAAACGGAAGATGGGTTTAGTAGAAATCTTTATTCAGCACAATAATCGTTTCAACCCATCCTGCATCTGTTTCATAGGGGAAGGATATTGTGCATCTAGTTATGTTGCATCAATCAGTGCAGGCAGTGTCACTGCAGGTGCTTGATGTAGAAAGAGATATCTCACTGGATATACTGAATTCTCTTTGGCATGTTGTTCTTGCTAGTTGTACAATATCCTACTCCTATGGGATAGGCGCAGGATGGGTTGAAATGATTGTCACACTGAATCTAGTATTCATACTAAATCCATCTTTGGTTTCCTTCATCAATAATAAACTCGACAAACACTGTGGATTTCCTGATGTAGATCCAGCAAAAATTATATCATTACTTTGGATGACATTAGGTAGCCCAAATGGTGAATGTGTTTTAATTGACATACTTATAGACATATACCCAAAGTCCAAGTAGTTCTCCTGCCCATGAATTACACTGAACTCCTCTGTTGATGAAAAATCGCTCCAATACACCACGATGTTCAAAGCTTTTGAACCTTTTGAACTTTTCGTAACTTTTTTATACTTTCTAAACTTTTTTTGCCATGATAGATCGCTAACCACTACACATTCTTTATTTTCTCTCCCTGTTTCTTTCTGTGTTCCTTTCTGTAGAAGAGCATAGGCTCGAAACGTTAAAGACTTTTTCACTTCTCAAGCATCAAACTAATACATCTGCTTGTTGTCTACACCACCTGTCTTTGTCTTTTGTGTTTTTGTGAATTCTCCCTATATATATATGTGGAAAAAAAGTCAAGGTAGAAAATGCTAAGATAATTTTATAAAAAACATTTCAGTACAGGTTTCAGTCATTGAGACTTTTTCAACTGTAAGTATGGAAAACAATTAAATTTTGGAAATATTAAAAGAAAAGTTTTTTAAAAGAATATTTGCATAGTATTCAAATACAAGGGGTGTTTTCCTTGTTTCTGTCTTTCTTCTTTACTCTTGTGGGTTCAAGGTCGTTGTGAATTCTTGGCAGAGAAGAAGAAGAAAAAAAAGAAGGAGGAGGAGGAGGAGGAGGAGGAGAAGAAGAAGAAGAAGAAGAAGAAGAAGAAGAAGAAGAAGAAGAAGAAGAAGAATGCGGGAGTGATATGACAGTAGTAAGATGTTAAATGGTTAAGTGCCCTGAAAGTGACTTGTTGTGGATGGTAGTAGTGATTGAATTCTTGAGATCTCTCTCTCTCTCTCTCTCTCTCTCTCTCTCTCTCTCTCTCTA
>NC_142938.1:44041408-44046408 GCF_046866305.1 Octopus bimaculoides
AATACTTATTCTATCAGTCTCTTTGCCAAACCGCTAAGTTATGGGAATGTAAACAAACCAACATCGGTTGTCAAGCGATGGTGGGGTGACAAACACAGACACACAAATACATACATACATACATATATATATATATATACGACAGGCTTCTTTTCAGTTTCCATCTACTAGATCCACTCACAAGGCTTTAGTCGGCTCGATGTTATAGTAGAAGACATTTGCCCAACGTGTCGTGCAAACTTCTTACCACACAGCCACTCCTGCGCCTATATACACATGTATTATGTATGTACATATACAAATAATACACCCCCCCCCACGCACACACACATGCACACATACACTACTACCACCACCCAGATACAAACATCCAGCTTGCAGCATAGATATATGCATATTCTATTTTTTACTTCCAATTTTTCCTTCCCCGTTATCCAAGATGAAATGAAATTTGCTGAATTAGCCCTCCAATGTCTGAAATCAGTAAAAGAGAGCAACAGATCAACGTTTCTGTATCTGGCTGCTCTTCTTATACTTAAACATTAATTCAAGGAGTGTGGAGGCACAATGGCCCAGTGGTTAGGGCAGCAGACTCGCGGTCATAGGATCGCGGTTTCGATCCCCAGACCAGGCATTGAGAGTGTTTATTGAGCGAAAACGCCTAAAGCTCCATGAGGCTCTAGCAGGGGATGGTGGTGAACCCTGCTGTACTCTTTCACCACAACTTTCTCTCACTGTTTCTTCCTGTTTCTGTTATACCTGTATTTCAAAGGGCCAGCCTTGTCACACTGTGTCACACTGAATATCCCCGAGAACTACGTTAAGGGTGCACGTGTCTGTGGTATGCTCAGCCACTTGCACGTTAATTTCACGAGCAGGCTGTTCCATTGCTCAGATCAACTGGAACCCTCGACGTCATAAGCGACGGAGTGCCAACAAAACAACAATTCAAGGAGTAGAACCTGTCTTTGTCAGTTAAGAAAACTGGAGCAAAAAGGAAGGTGAATCTTCTGTTAGTCATAATTGCTGGCAATTCTCAGTTATTCAGTTCTTCTCTGAAACTCAAAGAATGGTCAAAGAAGAAGCTGTAGAATTAGAAATAAGTATATAATAGCAACATTCAATACATAGACAGTTCACTGTAGCCAAACCCAGACGCCTGATGTTGAGGTCAAAGTAATTTTTGATCACTGTAGACCTGATATCAATGATAAATAAAATATATATATATATATACACATAAATAAATAAATAAATACATAAAAAAAATATAAACAAGGAAAGGTTTAGCAATAAAAACTGAGGAACAGACATAACGTTCTTCATATGATTGTCACCAGCAATAAACTGGCATTAACAACTGGCACTGTAATCATAGGAGATACATCATCATCATCATCATCATTATCGTCATCATCGTTGTCGTAATCATTATTATTGTCATCATCAGCATCATCATCATCACCATCATCATCATCATCGTCGTCGTTGTCGTCGTTGTCGTCGTTGTTGCCGTAATCGTCCTCATTGTCTTCGTCGACGCCAACGTTGTCATCATCATCATCATCATCATCAACATTGTTGTCTTAATCATCGTTGTCATCATCGTCGTAATCATCATCATCATCGTCGTCATCGTCGTCGTTGTCGTCGTTGTTGCCGTAATCGTCCTCATTGTCTTCGTCGACACCAACGTTGTCATCATCATCATCATCATCATCAACATTGTTGTCTTAATCATCGTTGTCATCATCGTCGTAATCATCATCATCATCGTCGTCATCGTCGTCGTTGTCATCGTTGTTGCCGTAATCGTCCTCATTGTCTTCGTCGTCTTCATCGTCGTCGCCAACATTGTCATCATCATCATCATCATCATCAACATTGTTGTCTTAATCATCGTTGTCATCATCATCATCATCATCATCATCATCAACATTGTTGTCTTAATCATCGTCATCATCGTCGTAATCATTATCATCATCATCATCATCATCATCATCATTGTCATCACTTTAACATTCATTTTCCCATACTTGCATGGTTCTGCCAGAGTTTATTGAAGCAGATTTTCTGTTTTGATGTTCGTCCTGTCAGCAATCCTTACCTCTTTCCAAGCAAGGTAATATATTTTCCCAATGCCAGACGTGTTTTTGCAGAATATTAGAAATGACTGACATTCATTTGCAACAACCACACATTGTCAAGTTAGGCTGAGACAAACACACAGACTATATCCAAACGTATATAAATGTATGTGTGTGTATGTATACATACATATATACATACATACATACACACACACACACATATATATATATATATATATATATATATATATATATATAATATATATATATATATATATATATATATATATATATATATATATATATATATATATATATATATATATATATATATATATATATATATATATATATATATATATATATATAGGCATATATATAGGCATATATATATATATATATATATAGGCATATATAAATATATATATATATAGGCATAGGAGTGGCTGTGTGGTAAGTAGCTTGCTTACCAACCACATGGTCCCGGGTTCAGTCTCACTGCGTGACATCTTGGGCAAGTGTCTTCTACTATAGCCTCGGGCCGACCAAAGCCTTGTGAGTGGATTTGGTAGACGGAAACTGAAAGAAGCCTGTCGTATGTGTGTATATGTTTGTGTGACTATGTTTGTCCCCCCAACATTGCTTGACAACCGATGCTGGTGTGTTTACATCCCCATAACTTAGCGGTTCGGCAAAAGAGACCAATAGAATAAGTACTAGGCTTCTAAAGAATAAGTCCTGGGGTCGATTTGCTTGACTAAAGGCGGTGCTCCAGCATGGCCACAGTCAAAAGACTGAAACAAGTAAAAGAGTAAAAGAGTAAAGAGTATATATATATATATATATACACACACACACACACATACAACAGACATACATATACATACATGAATGCATGCATGCATGCAAGAAGCATATTGCCCACAACACCTTTGCAGTACTTGTCCTCACACCTACGTTTGGCCTTCTGAACTGGTCGCTACAAGAAGTCAATAAGACAGATGTTCAAACTCACAAGCTGCTCAGTGTTACAGGAAACTTCAACATCGATGGAGGTGTAGGCAGACAATACTTCCTATGTGAGGATGATGGCTGTGGTCTTAACCCTTTAGTGTTTAAACCGGCCATATCAGGCCAAAATTGTCTTCGTGTTTTATGCTCAAACCAGCCATCTCTGACCTCTCACACCTACTCAACATAGTTATTCTAAAAATAAACAGGGACATCATCAAAATCTCAGTTACAAGATGCTGTACAATTAATTTAAAACAATGTAATTAAAGAGGTTTTACATTTGACAGATTAATCTGAATGCTGTCATATGAAGCATGTACTCTGGCACTGAAACATCTCTAGCAGAGAAAAGAGACCAGTAACTATCTTGCCCAGGTTTGTAACCATGAAATCAAAAACAACCAGAATAGCTAATGAACTTGAGAAGTATGGAATAAGAGCTGATACAGATTTCTATCCAAGGGACATTGGTAAAATCTTTTTATCAGAAGAACAAAATAAAAAGAATGGACCAGTTCACATGGAGATTTGGTACAAAAAAACAGGAAGCATAGAAGGGATTCATCATGTCAGAAGCTTAGCATGGAGTTCTGATAAGCTTATGACATCCCATCTTAAAGGATACCTTCATGCAATTCAAGAATAGGAAATACCCACCAAGTACCTGCAACATAGAAAGCAGAAATATTGACAGACAGATGTAGGCTGCGCAAGACCACGATTGAAGACATCAACCACATTATTGTCAATTACAAGAGAATGTCTTCAGATATTATCTTCCCTTGAGGCATGATGGAGTGATCAGAACAGTCTGGAATACAAGAAAAAAAGAAAACATCTACAGATGAAGCTGACTATATTGAGGCTGACTGGTCAAAAGAATACTGTTGGGACTTAAAAACTGAAACAGACACCAAGTTAAAACATGACTAACCAGATATTGGGACCACAAAGAAAAGTTATGTTCTGTTGTGGAAATCAGCTGCCCTCTGGACACCAATGTGCTTAGAAAAACACAGAAGAAAGAGAACTTGTATGGATCATTGATAAAGAGTTTGCAAATACAGAACCCAAGAAAAACTTTCAGCTTCATATCTATTATTATTGGGACAAACAGGATACATACCAACCTGTCTGGAGCAAAGTATGGCTGAAATTGGGTTCTTGGGGAGAGAATGTTATCATCATTCATTGTCATTTAATGTTCATTGTCCATATTGGTATGGTTTGGGCAGTCTGACCAGAGCTGACAAGCTGGAGTGTGGCACCAAGCTCCAGTCTGATTTGAAAACAATTACAATATCTGAGGCTATAAAAAGCTACAAGAATTTCTTAAGATTTAAAGGATGGTGGTTAAAACAAGATACTTTCCTACACAATCTTGCTGCAAAGGCAGCCAGTCAAAATTTACTTTAAACCAAAAAGAGAAAGAGAAGAACATACATACATACATACATACATACATACATACATACATACAGATGGAAAATCATCTGGAAGAGATTTGATTGTTGATTATTGGTACAAGAAGCTAACCTTCTACCCACCATATCTTATCAATCTGTACCAGTAAGCTCTCAACAGGAACAGTAGCATACCACATTGGTTAGCCCTGGTAGAGACAAAATTGATCCACAAATGCAGAATCACCCACAGAGCAAATAATTATTGACCAATTCCATGCTAGAACTTAATGTATAAGATAAATACAGCATGCTTAAGCCTCTTCCTCCAGGACCATTGTGAAACATCATCACAGTAGAACAAGCAACTGGGAATAAGGGAGTCTGGGGATGTGCCAAGCAATTGTTAATTAACAAAATTGTGATGTCAGAGGTGAAAGAACATAGGAGGAACCTAGTTTCAATGTAGCTAGACAACAAGAGAGCCTTTGAC
>NC_142938.1:44048908-44058908 GCF_046866305.1 Octopus bimaculoides
GAAAACTAGGAACAATAAATCTAACAACCAACAGACTAATAGAACAAATCCCACCACTAATGAAGCACCTCCTAGTAACACAGACAAAGACCAGAGTAGTAATAGCCCCCCCCCCCCGCCACAACACAACACGAACACAGATATACCTAATAATTTATGTGGCTACAGGGAGAGAAATAAGTGCCAATTCTCTAATAGATGTAAAACTAAAAACGTAGTTTACCAATGTGACATACACACAAATAGCCATATAAAATGCTATATAGGTGCCACAAAAAACCAAATGATACTTAGGTACAATGCTCACCAATCTAGTTTCAGAAATAGGAGTAAACCATATTCAACAGGGCTTAGTAGCTATATCTGGGAGCTTAAGGACAAAAAAATAGAATATAAATTAGAATGGCGCATACTCACAAAAACAACTTCTTACAACTCTACCAATAGACAGTGCGATCTCTGTTTAACCGAACACCTGGAAATTCTAACAGCTAAACCACTTCTTCATAATAGAAATTATGAGAACAGCACTTTATTTCTACATATAGTCCCCTTTGTCTTTTCCAAGTTGACCCTGTAAAAATCCTATTGATCCTGTACAACCCACTTGACCCTGTACAAATCCTATGCTAGCATCTTCCTCTAAATAATCCCATTTAGCCGGGAACCACTTAAACTACTTACATGCAAACACTCAATTCCCAATCCTCACTCACTTTTCCCACCCCATAATAAATTATTTTACACCTACACAGGGCTTCCTCCATTACTATGAACTTCCTACAACACAAACTTCCAAAGACACAACCGGGACCCTAAGTAAGGCATGTGTAAAATTTGAATGAAATTGGTTGTGTAGTTCTGGAGTTTTAGGGATTCACACAGACACAGACACACACACACACATACATTTTCAATTTTATATATATATATATATATATATATATATATATATATATATATATATAAAAGACACCATTTCGAGCGTGGCCGTTTTCGTGCGGGTGACACGTAAAAGCACCCACTACACTCTCTGAGTGGTTGGCGTTAGGAAGGGCATCCAGCTGTAGAAACTCTGCCAAATCAGACTGGAGCCTGGTGTTGCCATCCGGTTTCACCAGTCCTCAGTCAAATCGTCCAACCCATGCTAGCATGGAAAGCGGACGTTAAACGATGATGATGATGATGATGATGATATAGAGAGAGAGAGAGAGAGAGAGAGAGAGATGACTCTGCAAACAATATTTCCAGAATTTTCAACTCTGATGATGATGATGATGATTATGATGATTAATATGTAACTGACATCAATACAATGACAGTAAGTACGTACTGGATTGTAATATTAGAGTAAGTAGATGGGCTTCAAGAGGACACAGCTTGAGTTTTACCCTACCCACATCATATGCATGTTCTTTGTTTGTGTGAATGTTTGTATATGTAAGCATATGGGAGTGTAGAATATGTCTGATGAACTGAGATTTCAATCCGAGCTCAGTTCCCAATTGCATCAGTTATTTCACTTATTTCCCTTGAGAAATCTTTGAACATCATAATTCCTATTCCTCACTTCCCTGAAGTAAACAGTAATGGTCAATTATAGATGGATACTTTTGATTGTGAAAGTTAACTAATTGATTATTTTGCATTCTTGCAAGAAAATAAATACATTATCTTATTTCCATCATCATCATCATCATCATCATCATCATCATCATCATCATCATAAACAACCTTGCACAGACTTGTGCTTTGGAGGCTAACTTTCTAGGTAAAATCCCATGGTCATTCATGACCAAAGGGGGTCTTTATACTTTTACTCTTCCATGCTTACATTCGTTGGTCATATAGAATTTGTTGAGGCAGATTTTCAACAGCTGGATGCCTGCCATTTCTGTTGACAGCCCTCACCTATTTCCAAGCATGGTAATATTTCCCATAGCCAGACATTGCTTTTCAACAGAAAACTAGAAATGAACAATATTTCTTTGTCCAGTGGTGATGCACATTTACAACTATGTGGTTTCAAAGCAAGAGTAGAGAAAAACATGTACACATGCATCCACAAACACACACACACACACATATACTCATACATACACAAACATGTTTGCATGCATGCATGCATGCATCCAACCATACATATATACATGCATGCATGCATACATACATACATACATACATACATACACACCAGTGGTGTAGATAATAGGGGAGATGCTTTGCCCCATGCAGAAACTGCAGGAGCTACTCAGAAGTTTTGCAAGCTCTTCTAAATCCATTGCAATGATGGAAACCCTTCCATATCAACAGCAAATATCTCAGGGTTAGAAGCATATTGTCCCTTAGCCTGTACACTTCTTTCACTATCTGTCCACCAAATCCACTCACAAAACTTCAATTGGCCCAGAGTGAGAGAAGACATTTGGCCAATGTGCTGCACATTGGGACTGAACCCAAGATCACATAATTAAAAAGCAAGCTCCTTAACCAGACAGACAGACATAACAACATCTATCATCATCATAATCATCATCATCATCATTTAACGTCTGTCATCCATGCTGGCATGGATTGGACAGTTTGACAGGAGCTGGCCAGTTAAAAGACTACCCTAGGCTACTGTGTCTGTTTTGGCATGATTTTTACAGCTGGATACCCATGCAAATGCTAACCACTTCACAATTATTATTCCTGGCAATGCCAAAGTGAAATATATACATACATACATACACACACACACACACACACACACACACACACACATATATATAAGAAAATGGGAGGACAAAGGAATGAATGATTATCTTATGAACTTCATCAGCTTAAAGCTGTATCTGCTATAAGATGCAGTAGACTCATAGTTGAGCGTGTGAGTAATACCATTTGGCTTTATCAGTGCCTAGAACATGATTGTAATTGTAATTACATAAATGTAATTCTTTTCCTAAATAAAGTGCACTTCATATTCGAGGTTCTGATGAAGCTATAAGGTGTTACTCAGACGCTCAGCTGTGAGTCCACGGCATCTTATAGCAAAAACAGCTGTAGGCTAATGAAGTTTATAAGATAATTGTTTATTCCTTTGTTATGTCATTTACTTATTACCGCTCTGTACTAGACTAACACTTCATTCTGAATCATATGTATATCGAGTTCTACACCAGGTTATTAGTCTTGCAATGCCAAAGTGCAATATATATATATATATATATATATATATATATATATATATATATATATATATATATATATATATATATATATATATATATATATATATATGTATGTATGTATGTATGTATGTATGTATGTATGTATGTATGTATGTATGTATATATATATGTATATATAATTGTTGTCATTTTATTTCTCTCTTTTTCTCTCTCACTCTATTTCTCACAACACACACACACACAGTCAAATGCATATATAAACTAACTACACCCAATAGAAAAGTGATACCTATCTCAAAGGAGGAATTCTTTGTATAATACATTCACTTATTCCCAACATAAAAATCAATAAAAGTTACTAAAATTAGAACAAGAACTAGCAAAAATAGAAAATAATTTATGGTGATGCTGACAACGAACAGAAATAGCAATAAAATAACAAAAACACACTACATAAAAAGGGAACACCCAGCATCAGTTGCCAATCAGGTATCTTCATCATTTCAGCCCCAAAGACAGTGCCACATCCAACAGTGTCAACAGTTTTGAGAAATTCTTTTGATATTGTTTGGGAATACACAGAGAGAACTCAAACAGGAGGTAAAACAGAAAAATCATACAATATATAAAAATAAAACACAAACATATATATATATATATATATATATATATATATATATATTATTACACACACACATACATACACACATGCACACACACACACACACACACACACACACTATCATGATCATCATTACTTAATGTCCATTTTCCAAGCTGGCATGGGTTGAACAGTTTGACAGGATCCAATGACCTACAAGGCCTCAAGTTCCATTGTTAGCTTTTGTATGACTTCTACAGCTCAGTGCCCTTCCTAATGCCAACCACTTGACAGGGTGTACTGGGGGCTTTTTATCATTCCACACACACACTAATGTGGTTGCCAAGTAACTTGCAAGATAGAAGAACAGAGAGAGGAGAAAGTAAAAACTTCTACTGCTAAATAGGGAATGTGGAATACAAGAGTGATGGAGCGTCAGAGCAAACTCTTATGGAACAAGAAAGAGAGCATAAGAGAGGATACAAACTGTGGGAGAGCGGATGATTTCATAGTGTGATAGTGGAATAACAGATGGGGGAAGATAAGGCTGGAGGTGAATGTACAAAGTGATGAGCAAGGAGAGAAGTACAAGTGAAGGAGATACCAGTATAGAGAGGTGTAAGATGAGTGATACAGGAGTGGTTCAATTAGGAGTATAGATCAGAAAATAGTGGAATGATGTGTAAGATGCAGGAGCAGTGGAGAGATATAGAGGTATAAAAGGTAGCTATAGTAGATGATGTGTGATGCTGGGAATAAGGTGGCATTGAGAATGAGAGGTGTTAAGAAAAGGCTTTAACAGAGAAGAGAGCTGAAGGCAAAAAAGGTGGAAATAGTGTAGTCAGGGATGATGATGAGAAATGGAAGTGATTCCAGAAGGGGAGGAGGAAGGATGGAGACAACCAGAAGAGAGAGGATGTAATATGTGCAATCTGGCTCTCATGTGTTTATAGTAGCCAAATAGTACCTTAGATAGGGAAATGATAAATAAGTAAAATCCCTAGCTGGCAACCAGAGTGGAAGACTGTCCTCTCAACTAATATGCGGCTGTGAGTGCCAGTGGATGACAGACTCTGGTGACGATGTTAATTGATGCTTTCCAATCCATAGTACTAGCCTTAGCATGCTTCAGGTCAAGGCACTGCGACTTCAGGTCTTCCTCAATTTGGTTTGGTCACATCTGCAGGATGAGCACCAGAAGACTACCACATAAACTTTTGTGGTGGCAGCTACCCACACACTGGAGAATCCAGTGCAGTGCTCCAATGAAGACATGGGCAAAACAAATAGATGATAAGGGATGAGAATTAAGGGAAATCCTAGATGGAGCAGAGAGAGAGAGAAAAAGTGGGGAAGAGCCCTACACATACAAGCATACCAAGCAGTTTTAGCATATTATTTTTGTGTAATGGATGGGTCTTCTTGAGCTCAGTAAATTGCCAATTATCTCAGTTCTTTATCATCTCCATACAGCTCAGCTTCTTGAGATCAGCCTTCAGCACTTCATCCAATATCTTCTTGGTTCTCCCACTTCCACAAGTTCCATCCACTTTAAGCAATCAGCACTTCTTTATGTAACTGTCTGCGTCCATATACATCACATGACTATACCAGCATGGTCTTCTCTCTTGCATTCTACATCTGATTCCTCTTATGCCTAACTTTACTCTCAATACATTAGTACTTTGTTGTACAGGTACACTAACATTGCACATACAATGGAGCATACTAGCTTCATTCCTCTCTAGTCTTTGCATTTCCTCTGCATTCAGGGCCCATGTTTCATTATCATGTAGCATTGCTTTTCATACTCAAGCATCATACAATCTGCCTTTCAATTGGAGAGACTGACCTTTTGTTGCTAACAGACATAATACCTTCCTGACCTTTGTCCAGCCTATTCTCATTCTAGCAACTACACTTTTAAAACACCCCCCTCCGCTGCTAATTAGCTCACCTAGGTAACAGAAACAATCTACTTCGTCTAGGGAGCCTCCAGGGCATTTGAGAAAAATCAATGTCCCATGTACCCTTGGATTTTATGGCACTTGCATATCTTCCACACATAAACTCTACTTTGTCTATTAACATTCCTGTGATTCTACTGCATCTCTTGTGTATCCATAGCTTGCACTGGGTACACTGTGTAGAATTCCTGTCTCTGCCTTTCCTACATATTAAGCAGGGCCATTAAGTGGTCTGGTTACTAGAACTTTAGTCTTTACTAAGTTAACTTTAAGGCCCTTCAATTCCAGGTTTTGCTCCCACATTCAGAATTTATTTTCTAATTCTACAATAGATTCTGCTATGAGAACAAGATTATAAGCATATAATAGATCCCAGGTGCAGCTGGTCTTAAGATCCTCTTCTATGGGCTAGAGGGCAATGATGATTAGAAGTGGACTTAGAACTAAGCCCTAGTGAATGCCTACTTGTACACTAAATTTGTCACTATATTCATAGCTAGCTTTCAATTTACTGACAGTACCCCTGTACATAACTTGTATAGTTTTCACAAGCCACTTGTCTACCCCTAGCATCCTCAGAGCCCACCATATCGTAGTGAGGGATTTTGTCAAAGGCTTTTTCCAGGTCAACAAGTGTCAAGTACAATGGTTTACTTTTAGCTAAATACTTTTCCTACTGTTGTCTGAGAAAATTACATCAATAGTACTTCTTCCCAGTACAAAACTGAACTGCAATGCATGCAGACACACCACACACACACACACACACACACACACACACATACATACACGCGCGCACACACACATACATACACACGCGCACACGCACACACACACACACACACACACACACACACATGTACACGCACATAGAATGAGAGAGAGATATACATACAGGAGCGGTCGTGTGGTAAGAAGCTTGCTTCCCAACCACATTGCTTTGGTTGGCCCGAGGCCATAGTAGAAGACTCTTGCCCAAGGTGCCACGCAATGGGACTGAACCCGGAACCATATGGTTGGGAAGCAAGCTTCTTTATTTCTTTTAAATTGCCATAAAGGCATTACACAGAGGGGGACACTACAACACATGTGGGGACATATAACAATTAAAAATATAAAAATAAAATATGATATAATGAATGATACATGAAAATGAACATGAAAAACAAATTAAAATATGATAACATGAATGATATCTGAAAATGATATTATGAAGAGTGTGCTACTCACCCCACACTGAGTAACACCTCTTGCCACCTCTGGGTCCTAAGTCCTTTTTCTCCTTCAGTCCAATCCTTTTTCCACTTTCTCCATCACTTAGTGACATCATTCTCTCCGCTATGCATTCATAACTTTTTTCACCAAGGATGGGGTCTTCTAAATTTTGTGGTGTCTGTTCTTTCTTTTTCTTTTTCTTTCTTGTGGGAGAAATGGAGTGGGTGGGTTTGGTGTCTGTATGGGGAGGGTGGGTCTGAGTGGTCTTGGGTGGGATGGAGTTGGACTGGGGTACCACATCATACTCAGTGGTTTTTTTCTTTTTTTCTCTTACTTTTTTCTGCTCTCTGTAACTTTCCATTCTTCCTCCTTTTCCTCCTTTCCTCTGCCTGTCTTTTCTTCTTCTCTTTTCTCTTTCATATCCACAATTGTTTCCTCAGCCATTGCCCTCTGTAGAGGGCAGTATGCTCTTATGTAGCCCTTTTGGCCACATTTAAAACAACGTGGTACTCTGCCCTCTACCCACACCCTCAGCACGATTTCCCCCAACATCACCGTCTCTGCCAAGTTCTCCAGTTGACCCTCCTCCGTCTGAATAATGAGTTCAAGTGTCTTTCCTTTCCACCCTTCTTCTTCCATTTCTGTGGCTTGGAAGACAGCCACCTTCTCCTTGCTTCCAACAAGGACAGCTGCCGCTACCCAAGCCACTTCTATATCTGGTGGAATTGCTTCTACCCTCACCTTGGAAGTCTTTCTTTCAAGGTATGTGGGCAGAAGCACTACTTCCTCTGTTTTCACCATCACACTCACCAGCCTCCTCACCTCCTCTATTGTCCTAAGTTGGACGACTATTGTCCCATATCTTCTTCCTTTGGTTATATACATTATCTCCATTGATCGTTCCCTCAGTGCCTTTTCCACTTCTACCTCCACCTGTTCTGCCTTTTTTCCTTTCAACGAGTACACCTTATAGGTGATCGATTTCTTCTCCATCCTCTCCATAATTCCTTTGGAAAGTGACAACTTCACATTGCCGCCCACCTTCTGAGCTATCTTCTCATACTTCTTCTGACCAGCCAAGTCAAGTTCCCTTCGCTTCACCTCCGTGGCTTCAGCAAAACTCCTTGTCTTCAACACTCTGTCCATCTTTATGTCTGCCCTTACCAGCTCCTCCTCTGATGATGACAACTCAGACCTGTCAAGGTCTGAGTACATCTTCTAAGCAACACAAAAAACTACGTCCGACTCTTACAAAATCCAGACAGCAAATAACCCGGCGCATGCACGGAAGCAAGCTTCTTGCCACACACATACATGCATCTCAGCTGCTTTCTTGTATACGAGCAAAGCCATTGCTAGAAAGAACCACTGAAATGAGTCATTGACATACATACATGCATATATACATACATACATACATACATGCATACATACATACATACATACATGCACACACACACATACATACATACATATATACATAAGTATGCACATTCATACATACATGTACACACATACATATATACATACATAATGTGTATGTGTGTGTGTGTGTGTGTGTGTGTGTGTCTATCTGTGTTTGTGTGTCTGTGTGTCTATCTGTGTTTGTGTGTCTGTGTGTCCACTTTCACAACTGCCCACCCCTGTTGCTACCACAACCATCACAAATACAATTACAACAACTTCAACCAAAGCAAAAAACAACAATAACCACAACAAACTTAGACAAACAATTCTACATTCTATGTGTTTATCCACAGAGAGATTCATAACAAAACAAAACCCATTTTAATTACAATTTCAGGCAGGGAACTGCTGTAGATCTTTTTCTGCCAACACTGAATTATTATTTCAAAAGCAATGGTGTTTTGGAATATGATGGAAACAAGGATTTTAAGAGTATCTTTATTCATGTACTGTCGTTTTTTTGTGTTGTCATTGTGTGGCCATTAGTCCATTCTGATTAGGTAGACCTATGTTATGTAGGTAGTTGGCTGAATAACAAGGTACTGAGGTACTGTACCATAATTCTATATTGCTCCAGATGTACAATGGTACCCTATGATGAAATTTTATTGTCTGGCTGGCATCTTGTCTTCTTTTCATATAAATTGGATTCAGAACTAAGTTATCTACAGTAGTCAGCCATTTTAAAGAAAACATGTAAGATTTGAGTTTTGTTTCAAAGCAGTCAAGCAACTGTAGGAAGGTCCTCTCATTGGCTCAATTCTGGTGCAGTGGTGGGGAGAGGGTGTGGTTGGTTAGAGGGTCTGTTGAGAAGCAGAAAATGTGCATCACCCTTTTACAGTGGAAATTAGATGTATTCGCTCAAAATTTCAGCACCCTTAACTGTAGAGAGCTGTTTCATATACCAATTAATCTTTTGTTGGGGAATATCATGTTTGAAAGTATTGTTTGTTACAATATGTCGAGTTTACTGAGGCAGTGGGGCTTACAGAAAATACCAATTCTATTTTTTGATAGATATTCAACATCATTGCTGAAATAACTGTGAAATTTAATTTTGCTGTCATAAAAATCAAGTTTGGTATCTATTCAAACTGCACTGAATACAGACATTAATTTTTGACTTATAACGAAGGTAATCAAATTAATACCAGTTATCATTCAACCTATCCTCTGCCACACCATTGTCAGTGGCAGCAGTGGAAGCATCATTTAAAAGATCTAGCAAGCTGCATATTTTTCCATCCTGTTGTGTCTCATCTGTTGGATTCTATGATGAACACGTTTTCCCCCACCTTCCTTACTAAAACTATATCTTCTGGAATTCCCTGTTAACCAGTGTTTAAAAAAAAATTTTTTTTCAGCAGACATTGATATAAGCATAACTGAAGTACAAATATGCCTATGAGATGCAAGCATGGCTATGAGGCACAGTGTTTGTTGTGAGGCACAGCCTTTGTTGTTAGGCACAGTCTTTGTTGTGAGGCACAGCCTTTGTTGTTAGGCACAGTCTTTGTTGTGAGGCACAGTCTTTGTTGTGAAACACAGTCTTTGTTGTGAGACACACTCTTTGT
>NC_142938.1:44063908-44123586 GCF_046866305.1 Octopus bimaculoides
ACACACACACACACACACACACACACACACACACACACACACACACACACACACACACCATTCTGTCTATGTAATGTTGTACTTTAGAATTAGATATAAAAGGATTTAGATATTCATAATCTTAAGCTGATATGTACACTTGCAGAGGTAAGAAGAGGTGCATAGTTAATGATTAATAATATTTCTTTAGCAATGCAAATGGTTAAGTATTTTTACAGAAGGACTTAGTACAACAGCTACGGCAGATATCACAGTTCAGTAATATCATGGTTGAGTGATTAAGGCATTCAATCATAGGTTTATAAATCTAGATTAATTGCCATGAGATTTTGGCACTTGGAACCAATGCAGCTGCATTCTAAGGAGATGGGCTATTGTCCAAGATTAAATCCACTGAACTGTTTCTGACAATTTAAGGCTTTAAGGCAATGGTTCCACAATCTTTTTTACTTTGAGCTGCAATAAAGATTAAATAATAAAATGCTGCTACACTGGAGATGAAATTAAGTGAAAAACTCACCAGTGCACTTCATATAGGAATTAAAGAAAAGTGTTTAAAGATGTGAAGGTGCATGGCCTAGTGGTTAGGGTGTTGCATTTTTTACAATAAGTCTAAAGTCTTTCTTGGTTTTACTAAAGAACCATGTATAATATATTATGTTCACTAGGGGAAGTAACAAAAGAAACTAACTTTAAAATAACAATGGGACTTTATTGCTTTGTAAAGTGGTACAGTGGATCAAGCAAGAAACATTACAACTTCTGGTGATTGTAATTATCCATCATTTGGACAATTCAGCCTGGGTCATCGCTGGTTATATGTGCTCCTTTATATTAATTTTTCTCTGGTGAAAAATAGCAGGAAATCAGCATAACTTGCCTCGATGAAAAACATTCACCCCCCTGGTCCAAATAATTTGTCATACGAAATTATGGAAAAAGGTTGGCTCCAGAGCACATACCAATTAGTTGTTTGAAAATGTAATATGTGCAGCATGACTGGACCTTTTATCCAAACCCCATGCAATTCTCCACCAATCACAACACGGGGCTCAACCAATGTTCAAAATTCCATGATAGGTAAAATGACCAGTCATTACAGATTAAATTGCTGAGCCTATGAAAGGCTGATTGTCTTCAGTGTGGCATAATAGAAATTGGTCTCATTACACAATCATGACCGCAAGATTGTGGTTTCAGTTCCCTAACTGGGTGGTGCATTGTGTTTTTGAGCAAAACAATTCATTTCACATTGCTCCAGTTCACTCAGTTGTAAATGGGTAACCCTGTGACAGATTGGCATTCCTTTTAGAGGGAACATTGTCCTGCCCACCTAACCAGTGGGATGACATCATTTGAAAACTACAGTAATGCAAGGAAGTGCATAGTGATCACCTGTGTATTACAACATCTAATAATCTGGTTGATACAGCAACACAATGGTATAGTGATGTTCAACAGTAAAAATTAGTAAAGATATAAGAAAATTATAGCTTGCCTAGTTCTGTTAATCATATTTGTCATATTTGCATATAATAGAATTAAGTTGGCAAATTGATTGGGTGAGTTGTAAAGTATGGTTATTGTCTAGCTCTTTGTGTTCTGTGTTGAAATACTGCTGATTTCAACTTTGCTTTCCATCTTTTTTTACTTGGTGGAGATGAGGATGGTCAATAAATAAAGTAACATTCCTGTACTAAGATCATTTCTCTTTCTAGCCGTCTCTCTTTCTTGAAGAAATCAGCTGCTACCAGATGTGAAGAGGGATGGGCTCTCCTAGGCCTAATACCCACAGCATGCTACATGTCACAATAGTATTTCCTATGACTCCATCAGGAATTGAAGTGTCCAAGGTAAAGTAGGACATATTGAAAATTATGAATAGCACATTTTTTTTTCAAAATGCTCAACTGTTAACAACATTCATAGACACCCTTTGCAATGTGTCAGAGCAATGCCGTGCACTGTTTGAGAACAACAGATTTCAGCTGTCGTAACAATCTCTAGTTTTTTTGTTTTTTACTTGTTTCAGTCAATAGACTGCAGGCCATACTGGTGCACCACTTTGAGGAATTTTAATCAATTCCAATACTTGTTTACTTCTTAAACCTGGTACTTATTCTATTGGTCTCCCTTGCCAAACCACTAAGTTATAAAGACACAAACACACAAGTACTGGTTGTCAAGTAGTGGTAGGGACAAACAGGCACAAAGACACGCACAAAGACACGCACGCGCGCATGTACGCGCACACACACACACACACACACACACACACACACAATGGGCTTCTTTCAGTTCCTGTTCCTGTCTACCAAACCCACAAGGCTTTTGTCGGTTTGAAGCTATAGAAGAAAACACTTACTCAAGATACTATGCAGTGCAACTGAACCCAGAACCATGTGACTGAGAGGCAAACTTTTTACCACACAGCTACATCTGTGCCTATATACTGTTTAGCATTCCTGCAAAATCACCAAACAAAATATAAGTTACAGAAACAATGCCTTCAAATTTTGGCACAAGGGAAACAGTTTTAGGGAGTGGAATAAATCAATTATATTGACTCCAGTACTTGACTAGTATTTCTTTTATCAACTCCCAAAAGGATGAAAGGCAAAGTTGACCATGACAGAATTTGAACTCAGAACATAAAAAGCCAGAAGAATTGCTCTTAAACATTTTGTCCGACACATTAACAGTTCTGCCAAATAAACTGCCTTGAAGGGTTTAGTTGATCAAATCAATCCCAGTACCTACTTTATGTTAGTGCTTATTCCATTGGTTGCAGTTTTACCAAACTGCTAGGTGTCAGAGATCCAATGACACTGGTTGGCAAGTGGTAAGAGACAAATGTACACACAAACACACACACAACACACAAACACACACACACAGACACACACATACACACACATATATATGAGAACCTGCTCTACCCTGACCTCTTCCTCCTTACCCACCCTCATCTAACATGCAGGTGCGACATCCTCCCTTCCTGGGTTTGTGGACTTGCAAGCTACATGGTGACCTCCATAGTGCCAGGGGCACAAAAAGAAAGCATTCACTACACACTGTAAAATAGTTAGCACTAGGAAGGGAATTCAGCCATAGAAACCATGCCAAAGCAGCCACTGGAGTATGATGCAGTTCTTGGCTCACTGGATCCTTGTCAAACTGTCCAACCCATGCAAGCATGGAACATGGACATTAAATGGTGATGATGGTGAAAATTATGATAATGATGATGATGATGATGATGATGATGATGATGATGATGATGATGATGGTGATGATGATGATAATATATCTGTTCCTATATGTGTATGTGGGTGTGTGTGTGTGCATGTATGCATGTGTGTGTGTGTGTGTGTGTGCACATGTGTTTGTGAGAGAGAGATGGACTTCCACAAGTTTCTGCTCACCAAATTCTCACAAAAAGCATTGGTCAGCTCTGGGGCACAACCTAAAAATGTGGAGGCAAAGCAAATGCTTTAAGAACAGCCAAACATGTGTCTTCATAACCACACTACTATGACTGATAAGGAGTTTAATTCAAATCCAACTTATTTGTGTGTGTAGATGATAGAAGAATTGGTATAAATGATTGTACTGAATATGTGTTTAATGACAAGTTTTTTTATTATTTTATTGCTTAAATATCTTTGGCTTGGATAAACTTATTAAAAATGTTGAATCAATTAGAATAGAAACAGGAGAATCAATGTACACTTGAATATGTGTATACAAGTATGTGAACATGGGTGAGTATTTGTAGGTAGTGTGTGTGAATAGGTATGTGTGTATGTGTGTGTGTGTGTGTGTGAATAGGTGCATGTATATGTGTGTATGTGTGTTAGTGTGTGTGTGTGCGTGCGTGTGTGTGTGTGTGTGTGTGTGTGTGTGTGTGTGTGTGTGTGTGTGTGTGTGAATATGTCTTACACATATAGACATGCAAACATTTGTCTGGTTCTCACAACTAAAGGTATATTGTACTTTTCTGTATATCTTTGCAGCTTCAAAACTAATTACTTTCTAAGCCAGTGTATTGGCAGAATCATTAGAGTGTTGGACAAAATACCTTGCCATACTGACTTGTGGCATTTCATGTTCTGGTTTCATATCTCACTGCGGTTCACTTTGTCTTTTATCTTTACAAGGTTGATAAAAATGATGCACCAGTCAAATACTGGGGTTGATTTCATCGAGTAAGGCCTTCCCAACAAATTTCTGGCCTTGTAACAGAAACACCATCCTTATCATCACCACCATTTTAGCGTCCACATTTTCATACTTGCAGGGGTCAGATAGAATTCATCGAGGCAGATTTTTTACAGCTGGATGCACTTCCTGTCATCCACCATAAACCTGTTTCCAATCAAGTTAATATTTCCTCATGGTCAGACATGTTGTTATGCATATGATGAACAACACAACTTATTGGATGAGGATGCTTGTTTTACATCTATTGTGTAATATCAAGACAAGAAGACATTAACATACACACACACACACACACACACACACACACACACACACACACACACATATACAAGCATAAATACACAGATACATGCATATATATGTATACACACACACACACACATACACACATAAGAAAATAGAATTCCTTCAGTTTCTATCTCCCATATCTACTCCCAAGGCCATAATCCAGGGTTATAGCAGAAAACACTTATCAAAAGTAATGTACTGTGGGATTGAACCCAAAACTACATGGATGAGAAGAAAGCTTCTTAACTATGCAGCCATGCCTCTGTATCTATCTAAATATATATGTGTGTGCGTGTGTGTGTGTGTGTGTGTGTGTATACATATCGTACCACAGCTGCATCCTCGTTACATGAGAAAAGCCATTGCCAAGAAGACTTACTGAAATGATTCATGATTGTTGCCATATGATGCCCTATGACATTTAAGCCCAGCCAAACTTTTACACCTTTTATTACATACTAGACAACTGTACTGGCTGGCAGGAGAAATAGGTACCACCATATGCACTCTCTTAACATGCCTTGTTAGACCTCCAACTAAGAGGCACACTCTTCCACATTTTACACACGTTCTGTTATGAATTTTAATAGGCACATCATTGTTTATCATGGGTCGATTTCTATGAGAATTTTGATGGCTCACCAGGCCTGCATGACTCAAACACCCCCACCCACAAACCACACACATAAAAAGCAACACTCTCTCACTTTCCACTGGTTCCCCCCTGCTAAGCCCCCTCCTAATTCTCTCATACTTAACTCTCTCTCTCTCTCTCTCTCAAACCTTGAACAATCATCATGCACTATCTTCCTCTATCCATCACTGTCTTGTACCTCCCTCTCCCAATTACCAGCTGCAATTTCTGTCTGTATTAGAGCATTTTTAAGGCAATCTTTAAACCTTAGTTTAGGCTTATGTGCTAGTCTCCTGTTATCTTCCAGCACACCATACAATAGCTGCTTGGGCAGTTGCTCATCACTCATCCTTATCAAATGTCCCCACCATCTCAAACGTCTTTGCAAAATCATTGACTCTATACTTCTACTGCCACTCCTCTCAAGCACCTCTACATTACTAATGACCATTTTCCAGTTTATCCCCAAAATTTTTCTCAGACAGTATTGCTGACATCGTTCCAATTGCCTTACCTACCTACGGTAAACAACCCATGCCTCACTCCCATTTAGCAAAGATGGGAGGATGCATGGTTATATACCTTAACTTTAATTTGTGAAGATATATTATGTTGTTTCCATAGATATCTATCAAGCCTGCCAAAAGCACTACTAACCCTGCTGATTCTGTATGAAATTTCATCAAGACCAGCAGTGCTCAAGGTCCTAAATAAATAAATCTAGGTACAGTCTCCAACCTTTGACCATTCACAGTTATAAAAGGTTTCACATACATCTTGGAGGGAGTGCGCTGGTACATTATAACAGTTTTTTTAGATTAATTGTAAGACCCAATGCTGCACATGCTGCAGAAATCGCATTCACCATGTGCTGCATATCTTTCTGAGAATGTGCCAATAGGTCACAATCATCTGCATACAGAAACTCAACAAGGTGAGAATGCAGAACTTTTGTTCTATATCTTATATAGACCCCTTCAGAGCAATCTTTAAAAGCCATTTGAAAATCTATTGCGAAATATATAGCAAACAGTGTAGGAGCAGGAATATCACCTTGCTTTACACCATTTTCTACAGAAACTGGATATGATAAGGTACGTCATTCTTATTTCCATCTTGTCATGAAATTGTCTAAGCATTCTCACAAATTTTTCAAGGCACCCTAGCTTTTTTAGGATCTCCCAAAGTGCAATTCTATTGATAGAATCAAACGCTTTTGTTAGATCAATGAAGACCTGGTATAAGTACATATCCTGTTCGATGCACTTCTCTTGCAACTGTCTAGCTGAAAATATCATATCCATAGTACTCCTACTATCCCAAAACCCACATTACGATTCTGCTAGAACCTCATCAGCAATGTGCAGAAGAAATCTATCCAGCATTACCCTACAAAGGACCTTTCCAGCAACAGCTAACAGACAGATGCTGCGATAATTATCACAGACATCCTTTCCACCTTTAGATTTATATAGTATCTCCATAGTTGCTTCACGCCAATCCGGAGGAACCTCTTCACTTTGCCAAACCCTCTAAATCACATCCATCAACATTGCACAAAGATGATCACCACCATATCTATATATCTCTGCACCTAGTCCATCCATACTAGGGCCCCTTCCATTGTTCAATTTCCTGATTGCTGCTTTTATTTCAGCCAGGTTTGGAACTTCTGCTGTAAGATGTTTTATTGGTCTCTCAGGTATATTATCAAGAAAAGAGATCAACTTCAGTAGGTCTATTGAGCAACTCATCAAAATGTTCCTTCCATCTCCCAACAATATATATATACATACTTACATACATACTTACATACATACATACATACATACATACATACATACATACATACATACATACATACATACATATATATGCATGTATATATATATATATATATATATATATATATATATATATATATATATATATATATATATATATATATATATATATATATATATGCATATATATATATATATATATATATATATATATATATATATATATATATATATATATATATATATATATATATATATATATATATATATATATATGCATATATATATATATATATAGGCGCAGGAGTGGCTGTGTAGCAAGTAGTTTGCTTACTAACCACATGGTTCCGGGTTCAGTCCCACTGTGTGGCACCTTGGGCAAGTGTCTTCTACTATAGCCTTGGGCCAACCAAAGCCTTGTGAATGGATTTGGTAGATGGAAATTGAAAGAAGCCTGTCGTATGTGTGTGTGTGTGTCTGTCTGTCTGTTTGTCCCCCCACCATTGCTTGATAACCATTGTTGGTATGTTTACATCCTCGTAACTTAACGGTTCGGCAAAAGTTGTGTTGAAAAATACTAACAAATCAATGCTGTTAGCTCATAAAAACACTGCCAAATACAAGAAAGCTTTTGATAGTACGAAATCTGCTATTAAATTAGATTCATTTAATGTTAAAAAACAGATGATACATTAAATGAAAAAGTAGCTAAGGCAGACTTGCTACTAACAGGTTATGTTGCTGAACATCACATACCTTTCATCCATATAAATCACTTAGCTAAAATTTGGAAAAAGGCCTTTCCCAATAGTGAAATAGCTAAAAATCTACAAATGAAAAAAACAAGATTACCACACATTATGCAAGACAGAATTGCACATTATGAACAAAATGAAATCTTGGAAATTCTCAAGAAACTAAAGTTTTGCAGTATTGATAGATGAGAGTATGGACATCTCAGTGACACAAATCTTAGCAATAGTTGTTCACTTTTTTTGATGAACAATAGCCTAATGTCAAGGATGCTCTGCTGGATACAATTGTAGTAGAAAATGGTTCATCTCAGGGTTTGTATGATGCTATCAAGTCTACGCTTACAAAAGAAGATGTATCTATGAGCAACATACTTGGATTTACCAGCGATGATTGCTCAACATTGATGGGTAACATGAGTGGGTTTCAAAAATTATTGAGAAACAATATTCCAACTGTATTTACAATAGGCTGTGTTTACCATTCGTTTGCACTTTGTTCAAGTCATGCAGTGAAGGTGTTACCTTCGTATCTCAGGTCCTTTTTAAAGGACTTAACTTCTTCCTTTTCTCAAAGTAGCAAATGTCAAAATGACTTCAATATGATACAAAGTATTGTTAGCACAAAAGAAAACAAGATTCCAAAGCTTTTGCAAACTGGATGGTTGTTGCGTGAAAATGTAATTAACGCTATAATAGAACAGTGGGATGCCCTTGTACTTTATTTTCAGTCAGAGGCTAAAGTAGAAAAAGTGGACAGAGCAAAAAGGATCTATGAAACAATGATTAATAAATGGACAAAGCACATGTTGCTCTTCTTACATTATATATTAAAGAAAGTAAATGCTCTTTATGTCGAGTTTCAATCAGAACACGTTCGACTGCATCTGTTGTATACACTCGTATCCAGTGAATATGAAAGTATCCTTAGTTGCTTTATAAAAGAGGATGTTTTAGCTGTATCTAAATTATCAGATATTGATCTTAATAACACAGCAAATCACAAAGATATGAGTGATATTTACCTTGGTGGACATGCAATAAAATATCTAGAACAAAACCCAATCGTTGGTGACTCAGCTAAATTCAAAATTGATTGCAAAAGTTTTTTGCGCTTTCCTCTCGATGAAGCTGGAGTGTTTGCCCTCTTAGAAATACTTGATCCAAAAGTAGCGCGTGGTCTCACTAACTCTTCTCACTCGATAATTCTCTTGACATCAAACTTTCCAGCAATTGCACCAAAAAATATGCTTGATGAGTGGAGATTATTTCTGCAATATAAAGATATTCCTGTTTCCTCAAAAAGCATCCCTGAATTCTGGTATTCCATACACAATCTTAAAGACGGGCTTGACCACTCTAAGTTTGAGAGACTGTCACAATTCATGACTAATGTAACGGTATTACCTCATTCATTAGTGTGCGTGAAGTGCATATTTTCCCAAATAAATTGCATAAAGACAAAGTGCACTAACAGGTTGAAGGCCAAAATGATCACTGACCGTCTTCTCGCTAAACAAGCAATTACAAGAAAGGGAGCGTCACACATTTCTTGGGAGCTGAACGCTAAACTTATTAAAGATGTAGTGGATGAGTCTTGTCATCGTAGATTGAACTTTAAAAAGGAAGGAGTGAATGAAGATGATGTGGATATGTACAAAATTGACAATTAGCTGCCATATGATATAAAGTATTAAACTCTGTATTCATTTTGTCATATAACATATTTTATCATTAAATTACCAATTATATACCTATTTTCCAACATCTGGGTTTATAAAATAGGATCTGGGCTTTTTGCAGCAAATAATCTGGGTGTTTTATTATTTGATGAGTGACAACCCTGCTCATGGCAAGTTGACCACAAAGCCTTGTTTTGGGAAGCAATAAATTAGACAAATAATTGCAGAGTTAGTGGGTAGGCTCCTTACTCTGTAATGGTGCATGTATATTCTTTGTGTGCATGCAATGGACTGTCATTTTCAAAATAAGATTCTACAATTTTAGTTTGATGGACTGTGCTTATTTCTTCATAACAAATTTCCAAAGGTTCATATTTCAATATCTGAAACAAAAGAAAAATTATAATTATTAGCAAAATTGCTTTGAATTTCTTAAATAGAAGTACAATTTCTGGGCCACCCTGTATGTTTAACTTGCTTTAGACATTAGACTGTAGCCAAGCTGGAGCACCACCTTGAATCGTTTAGTCAAGCAAATCAACTCCAAAACTTATTTTTAAGTTTAATCCTTATTCTATCAGTCACTTTTACTGACCTGCTAAGTTATGGGAATGTAAACAAAGCAACACTGGTAGTCAAGTGGTGGTGGATAAATAAAACACAAAGACACACACACACACACAGATACATAACAGGCTTCTTTCAGTTCCCATCTAGCAATCTACCAAATCCACTCATAAGGCTTTGGTTGGCTCAGAGTTATTGTAGAAGACACTTGCTCAAGGCACTACTCAGTGGGTCTGAACCCAGAACTATGTGGTTGGGATGCAAGCTTCTTACCACACAGCTACATGGATACATACATACATACATACATACATACATACATACATACATACATACATACATACATACATACATATGTATATATTTATTTTATGCTAATGTGGATTGAACAGGTTTGCAAATTTGGATAATATTAGCATGTGTATGCATGTGCATTTAGAGAGAGAGAAAGAAACAGACGGGCAGACAGACAGACAGAAGTGGGACAGAGAATGTTATTTACATAATTTGAATGAATCTTATTAATACTGACTATTCAAGCAGGAAACAAGAATTGTATCTATTATAACAGGAGCCAAAAATAAGTAAAAGAAGAAAAAAATCACAATTCATGATATCATTTTTTTCTTTTGTTTTCATAAATATTCTTATTAATTTATACTATATTGGAATCCATATTTTAGAATTAAAATCAATATTGAATTATTAATACATTAAAATATAATACCAAATTATTATATAATTAAATGATTGATTAGCACAAAACGAGAATTTTTGTATGGAATATTGTTGATTGAACTGGCTCC
This sequence comes from Octopus bimaculoides, assembly GCF_046866305.1. Lineage (NCBI taxonomy): Eukaryota > Metazoa > Mollusca > Cephalopoda > Octopoda > Octopodidae > Octopus > Octopus bimaculoides. The sequence goes on from NC_142938.1 coordinate 44,074,646, forward strand.
AGTAAAAGTCTAAGAATTATTTTACAAACCCTTGAGGAACTGAAAGCAAGTTGGATCCAATGGGATTTGAACTCAGAATGCAGAAGACAGAATTAAATACTGTAAGGCGTTAAGTCTCTGGAGCATAATTATTCCTACCAATCCACTGCCTTAGTATTAAGTATTATTGATTCACATTGGTGCAAAGCAACAATTTGTAGGAAAGAAATGTAGTCAATTGACTGGTACTTATTTAAGCAATTCCAGAGAGAGAAAAGGGAAGAAGAGGAGAAAAAAAAATCAATCCTAGTGGGATTTGAACTCAGAAATTATGGAGAGTGATAAATTTAACATTTGTAAGATATTTAGTCTACTGCTCTACCATTTCTACTACTAAACAACAACAATATTGATTTTTAACATAAGTATAAACAACACAAATTTTGCGAGTGGGGAGGGCCTATTTTAATATACTTCCTTTTTGCTTTTGTTTGTTTATTAATTATAAAATATGTTTATAAAGTCGATTTAGTTATATGAAAAGAAAGGGTTTGTATATTGCATTTAAATTAGTTGAGAAGGTATTTTATATTGTTTGGATTAAATATATTCAATAGAATATCAGAAGATGGATAGCATACTTGTTAATCACCTCTGCACTATAGTATTTGCAGAAATAAATTTTGGTGAAGTGAACAGATGATTGTCTTGATGGTTGTTTTTAAATGAAAAATGAAAGGAAAATTTGACCTTGGCAGGATTTAAACTCAGAATATGAAGGGATGCTACACAATACTATAAAGCATTTTATTTGTCACTGTAACAATTCAAATTAATATTGAATTATGTTATTAATCTAGCATTGCGAGAGGTTACAGTCAACAGAATTAACTGCTAGTACTTCAGTGGTACTTTATTTTATCAATGTCTGGAAGGATGAAAAGCAAAGTTGACCTTGACAGGATTTGAACTCAGAATGTAGAAGTAAATAATTAAATATCACAAGGCATTTTGTGCAATGATCTAACAAGTCTATCAATATAAGCATCACAACAGAGATTTATATGTCAAGGTCAAATCAACCTGATGTAGTATATCGCTTTACAGGCTATTGAAAGCAAGAATCACTAATAAAGGAAGACATTTAATATATATATATATATATATATATATATATATATATATATATATGCATACATACATATATATATATATATATATATATATATATATATTTATATATGTATATGTATATGTATGTGTGTGTATGTGTTTGTGTGTCTGTGTTTGTCCACCCAACATCGGGTGTGTTTACATCCCCATAACTTAACGGTTCGGCAAAAGAGACCGATAGAATAAGTACTAGGCTTACAAAGAATAAATCCTGTGGTCGATTTGCTTGACTAAAGGTGGTGCTCCAGCATGGCTGCTGTCAAGTGACTGAAACAAGTAAAAGAGTATACATATATATATATATATATATATATATATATATATATTGTGTGTTTTTCTCAGAGAATTTATGGTGGTAGTAGTGTCTTTTGATATCTATTCCACAATTCCTACACCAACAGTAAAAAGTGTGGCCACCCAACTGTGGGACCTGCATCAACCTTATTGAAGACACAACATACAAATTCAAATCAGGACAGATTTTTACCGCAAAAAATCACTTTACATGTTCTTCAAGGAATTTAATAAACGCTATCAAATGTCAAAGATATAATGAAGATCACATGTCAAACAAAGCTTACTCTGAGAAATAGATTGACCAATCACCAACAACAAATACGAAACTCCAGTACTAGACAGATTCTACTGAGTGGACACATAGACATATGTGCAAAAAATAAGTCCCCAAAATTCCAGGTCTTCCCACTCTACCTATGTTCAGCAAATACCACAGATGAAGTACGGATAAACAAAGAAAATACTTTCATACAAAACTACAAACCAAGACTTAACAAACTTTAACAGAGTACATACACAAATAACTATTCACACACAAAACTCATTCTGCCACTTATCATAAAGAATCTACACAGCTAACAACCTAAACTTTAGCTACTGAATTACATACAAACAACTCCTGTCCACTCTCCCACCAGACAGATTAAATTTGGAGTGCCTTCATTATAACTAAACATGTTCACTCAATCATGTTGGCCTTCTTTTTAGGTGCAAAATATACTGTCATGTAACACTAATGAACGAATGTAGCAGGGAATGTACAAAAGGTTATAAACTTAATCATGTATTCATTCTCTACAAACACTTGACTGAAAACATTCAGAACATTGATTGTTTTGACATGTTCATTCAACTGTGCCAGCCTTAACTTATGATGCCAAACATTGTCATCTGATACTAACACACGGACGTAGCGGGGGACCTACAAAGATTTCTAAAGACCAGTCATGGGACTATCTTCTGCCAATCAAATCTTATTCAAAACATATACTAATCTGAGCCATGAAGCCCCAATAAAAATAGAGCAAGCTTCAAACACTAGTCAGAAGCAAGACAGCTGCAACATAAACCATATCTTTCTATTTGAACTTTTTGAAAATCAGCGAAAACTGTAAAACTGGTTAAAGCTTTAAATATATTAATAAAAAGTATTTTAATTATTCTCAATGCAGTTTCAACTTCTATTTTTCCTATATGTATATATATATATATATATATATATATATATATATATATATATATAGGAAAAATAGAAATTGAAAATGCACGAAGAATATATATATGTATATATATATTTGTATGTGTAACGTAATAGTTTAGAAAAAAACCATTGGTTTCATATCTAGCTTGATAAAGGTTCTCTGCAAAGAATGTTTTTTTAAACACGAGAATGCCAGTGATAGTTCAAGAAATATTCCTCTTAAAAAATCATGGCCGGGCTAGTTGTCTTCCTTTGCTTGGTATCTAGGTTTTCCAATTTTGAAGTAAAAATTTCCGAAAATGTGGACAACTCCCCACGGCTTCCATCCTAGTGTTCAGGTAGCCTCCTGGCTCATGTGAATTCATGAGGATAGTATATCTTTCTGCCATGCACAATTTACACAGTCTTGTTCCATTGCAATAGGGTCCACAAGTTTCCAGTAATTTCCACCTGATGTTAAAGAGTGTATGATCGTCCTTTAGGCACCATACATATGCTGCGAGTGTTGTTGTGTTGCATCTCTCCAGGACCCTGAAAGATCTGTGGTTGTTCAGGCGAATTTTAAATTTGGATTCACAAGATCCAACGTAAATTTTAGTGTGTCCCTGTGTTGGCATTGATGTTACTGATATTTGTGCTGCTTCTGTTTGAGGCTACCTTTGCTTAGTACACTGTAGCCTCGGTGTTACATCAGCTGTCCACTGGGCATTCATTTCTAATCCTGCATGAACAACCTGCCTCTGTCCGTAGTTTAGGAATGCTAAGTAATTTTTTCTTAACGTTGGGTGCACAACTGAAAGAGATTCTTAAATTATGTCTGTTAAAAATATTTCTATATTTGTGTGATTGCGTGAAATGCTTATCAACCAACCTAAGAAAAATTCTACCTACGCATGTCCGGACATTTAGGGAGAAGTGGGGTGCAAACCATTCCTCCAGCTCACTCAGCTGGCAAAAATGAGTAGTACCTGTAGTTCAAAGGGTCAGCCTTGTCACACTGTGTCATGCTGAATCTCCTTGAGAATTACGTTAAGGGCACACATGTCTGTGGAATGCTCAGCCACTTGCATGTTAATTTCATGAGCAGGCTGTTCCGTTGATTGAATCGACTGGAACAGTCATCAGCGTAACCAACAGAGGGCCCTGATGATAACAAGGTACAGTTCATTGATGGGAGTTTGTCGGGAAAGTCGCTTTATTTAGAGAGTGATCTCTCCCTCTCTAGCCTACATTCTACAATCCTACATTTCTCTTTCCTTCAATAACTCTCAGGATCCTTACCACCCTCATCTAATTCCTCTCTTTCCATTTTCTTCACACCTTCTACTCATATTTACCTTTATACTCATAATTACCTTCCACCTACACAACTGTCTTATCACCTAATAACTTTTTCCCTCTCTTTCTCACTAAATCCTTTCTCTTCCCTCTATCCATTTCATAGTCCTTCATGCACACCCCACCCCAATAGTGTCCAGTTTGTTACTCTCTTCATTACCACTCCCTTAGAGCTATAAATATGTTCCACTCAACACCTTGCCTAAAGGCATCACATATACTCCCCCTCTTTTTCTTATATATTCCTTCAGTTATGGAGGTTCTTTTAAAGCCCTTCAGCCTGTCAAGTTTTAAGGTGAACTTACAAATGCTAGTGCCACAAAAAAAAAAAGCACCAAGTACACTCTGTAAAATGGTTGGTATTAGGAAAGACATCCAACCATTTGAATATCTATGATCCATATATTCACTTGTCTGTAAGCATGTACATGATACACAAATATATATGGCCCATACAGGCAAAAAAAAATATAGATAACAGAAGCATATAAATCTAAATCTATAGGATAACATACAGATGTATGAACCCATACATGAAAACAACATACGTAACACTTGAATATAAATGATCCATACATTCCCAAGCATATAAATAATGTACACACACACACACACACACACGACCCACACATACATATCCTCAGACAATGGTAAGCAAAAATAGAAAGAACAATTGCATCTTATTCTCTCCCATCTCTCTCTCCAAGTCATTCCTTGCTTTTTGTTTGTTTGTTTTTAAGCATTTGTTGCTTTATGTTTGGAGCTCCATAAAAGTGCAAAAGAATGGTTAATTCATTGAGATTATCTACAACACTGTAACTGTTAACACAAACGAGTTTTTATTTATTCACTTATTACTTTTTTGTTATAAGACTTCTATTTTTATAGCTACCACACGAAGGCTATTTAATACTAGTTTTGTTGACTATATCCGTGTACTCATACACATTCATATACGAATGTTTAGATTATATGCATATATTTACACTATAATTTTTAAGCACATATTTTTTATGTCAGCCCTTCCGCTTTTGCCTCCACAATATTTTTATAGGTTCAATGTTCCTACAAATTTAAATATTTGCGTGAATTTTTACAATGAGATTTTTTTTGTTTTTCCTAATAACTTACATTGAAACGAGCTAGGGGTAAGATCTTCCTTTTCTCAACAGATTTATTTGAGTAGAAATGTGCCTAGGTAGTTTGAATGGTACAATATTATGCTAACATGTAAAAAGGTTTGATTATAGTGTCTACATTTATACAAGTTCAACTTATACATATATTGCTAATTCTCAGCCGATTTTACCTTTCATCCTTTTGGGGTTGATAAAATAAATACCAGGTATGCACTGGTGGTGGTGGTGGTGGTGGGGGGATATGTGATTAACTTACCCCCTCTCTTCAAATTGCTGGCCTTGTGCTAGAATTTGAAACCAATATTAACAAACAGCACTGCATGCAAGCACGGTTGTGAGATTAAGAAGCTTGCTTCAACCACATGGTTTCAGGCTCAGTTCCACAGCATGGTACTTTAGGTATCTTCAACCAAAGTCTTGTCAATGAATTTGTGAGATAAAAGCTGAAAGAACATCATCCTATATGTGTGTGTGTGTGTGTGTGTGTGTGTGTGTGTGTGTGTGTGTGCGTGCGTGCGTGCGTGTGTGGAAGAGGGGAACTTCATCTTGTTTGTCTCTATTGCAGGTGAGAATATCATAGTTGTTGACTGCTTCTTTTATCTCAGCAATGTGATCCAAAATAATATTAGTTGCAAGTCCCAAGTCTTAAAAAGAATTGGACATGCTGATTCAGTTGTGGACTTCTTGGACAAGGATGTTTAATGTTGCCAATATCTGAGCAAAAGGGCAATGGTTTAAGATTTCAAGTCTCTAGACCTCTCTGCCTTGCTCTATAATCATGTGACTTGGACACTGTTTGAGGCCCTTAGATGCTGCCTGAATTCCTTTGGCACCAGGATGCTTAGCAGGATTATGGGTTACCATTGGTCAGATTTTGTATCCAACCAATGACTATACTTAGAAACTGTTACTTGTATGATTCAGGAGCATCAGCTTAGACTGGTCACATTGCTTGATTTTTCCAAGTTAGATACTGTTATGGATTACAGGTAAGTTCACCACCATCAATTCACCATGAAGAAAGTTCACTCTGAGGAAAGTTCAATGCAAGGAAAATTTACTGAGAAAATATATCCATAGTATTTCACCATGAATAGTTAAAAACTAGTTTATTGAAAAAAAAATGGTGAATTGTTGATGAACTTTCCTGCAGTGAATTGATGATGGTGAACTTACTGGACGTGCTTGTTATGTGTTCTCTTTTCTGAGGATCTGGCTGGGGTAACAGCTCATGTTGGCTGGCCATATGTCACATGGTCACAGCAGATGAGGAAGTATCTTGTGGAAATGGGGGTTGACTGGGATAATGCTTGGAGGGTTGTCCAGGATGACCCAAGAAAATACCAACAAATGGTGGGTGTAGTTATGCACTACAACAATGCAAGCCCACATACCTGACCTGATCTGTATGTATGTGGTATGCATGTCTTTCCTCATCTTGACATTGCATGATGGTTGTAAACAAGTGTAACCATCATACAAGTGATGCCATTTATTTTATTACCAATCTTCTGTAGAAAACAAACCTAACCATGGGGAAATAGCTTGCTTGCAAACAGGTGAAGGTCAGGAAGAAGATGAAGGGCAACCGGCCATAGAAAATCTTCATCATCATTATCATTTAACATCCGTTGTTCATACTAGCATGGGTTGGACAATTTAACTGAGCTGGCAAGCTGGAAGGCTGCACCAGACTCCAGTCTGATTTGGCATGGTTTCTATGGCTAGATGCCCTTCCTAATGCCAACCGCTCCAAGAGTGTAATAGATGCTTTTTTACATGCCACCAGCATGGGTGCCATTTGTGTGACACTGGTATCTGCCACAACTGTGATTTTGCTCAGCTTGATGGGTCGTCCTCAACAAATTCTAACTGACCAAGCAAGCATGGAAAAGCAGACTTTAAAATGATGATGATGATGATGATGACGATGACAATGATGATGACGATGACGATGATGATGACGATGCGATGTCCTTATTTCTTAAGTATTGAAACTAGTTTACGCAAGCTTTTAGCTTCTGGATATAAATTTCTTTTGCCTGCTTGTAACTAACTTTTTTTCTTAATTTATGTTGGCAGATCAGATGTTCAGCTTTCTCCATTATCATGTCTGAGATATAACAGATGACAGATCAATGTTTCCCATCAGACCAGTCATATTTGGCTAACATCAATATTATTATACATTACATGCCTTGATGTATAATATTGATTTACAGCTTTTGTTGGGAACAAATGTAGCTAACTGAAACAGTTCAGTACATTACTGGTACATATTTTATCAACCCTGGAGAAATGAAAAGTAAAATATTTTCAGGAGGAATTAAATTCAGAGTTAAACTTTTCAATACCAAACCACCTGAAATTACCCCTAGTTCTATGATACAAACATCATGTTTTCAAATGATCATGAAGGCATGTGGCTTAGTGGTTAAGGTATTTGGTTCACAATCATAAAGTTGTGAGTTTGATTCCTGGCAGCACATTGTATCCTTGAACGAGACACTTTATTTCACATTCCTCCAGTTCATTCAGCTGGCAAAAATGAGAAGTACTTGTATTTCAAAGGGCCAGCCTTGTCACACTCTGTGTTACACAGAATCTTCCTGAGAACTACTTTAAGGGTATGCATGTTTGTGGAATGCTCAGCCACTTGCACATTAATTTCATGAGCAGGCTGTTCTGTTGATTGGGTCAACTGGAACAGTCGTTATTGTAAGTGACGGAGTGCCACATATAAAATGATCTAAATTAAAACTCTCCAACAAAATTTCATGCTAATTAATGTCCTAAGCACCAGGTTAATAAAGACAAAGTTATTTTACTAAATTTTTAATTATTTTCAAAATGAAATGAAATAAATTTTCCACAGAAATATGGTAGCAAAAGGGTTAAAAACATGGATTTAGTAGAAAGAAACTGAAAGAAGCTAATCAGTTGTATCGTAAAGCAAATACCACCATGAGTAATATCCAAACTTCAGTGGAAAAGGCAAGTCACTGAATTGGGTTAAAAAAGACAATGAGCAATGGCTAGAAGAATACTGAGCTGAACCTAATAACCAGTTGAACTCGATCATTTCAGTGAGGGAGGCTGATGCGCAATGATGCTGTCAAGAGGCAGGCCCCAAAATGGTGTGCATTCTCTCCTGATGACCCCATAAACATGCTGGCTTCCAGTATGTGGAGCTTTCAACTGGTAGCACTTGCATATATATATATATATATATATATATATATATATATATATATATATATATATATATATATATATATATATAATATATATATATACATACATATATATTTATGTATATATATATATATATATATATAATATATATATATACATACATATATATTTATGTATATATATATATATATATATATATATATATATATATATAATATATATATATACATACATATATATTTATGTATATATATATATATATATATATATATATATATATATAATATGTGTGTAATATATGTGTATATATATATAAAGTATATATATGTAATATATAGTAATAATAATAATAATAATAATAACAACAACAACATCAACAATAATAATAATTATAATAATAAATTATTTGGACAAATATGTATAATTTGATTAGTGTGTTTAAATGTTGAGTAGTGCACTCTCAATATTGTTAACAAAGAAGTGCATTATAAACAGATTTATGGAACAATTACCCAGGTGCCTGCATACAGCTAAACACACATTCACATACTACGATCTAAACCAAACCTAACTAATGCAAACCTAACCCTCACAACTCGGATTAATACCCCTGAATTAAAACCTCATATACTGAAAAAGAACAGTATCCAAATAACATCTATTTCGACATGCATCTTTACAATCCTGATGTGTATATGTATATAGATATGTATATAGATATGTGTATCTTTATATGTATGTATATATGCATGTATTTATGTGTATGTGAATATATATATGTGTGTATAATGCAAGTGGGTGGGTGTATGTGTATCTGGGTTTATGTATATCTCTATATGTATCTTTATGTATGTATATATATGTGTATATGCATGTGTACCTGCATATATGAGTTTGTGTATATGTATGTCCATATATTTTCGAGCATTAGGTCTGACGAAGGTAAAGTGGCTAGGTTCCTTTCAAGCTTTGGGCCGCATGGAGGCAAAGTGGCTGAGCTCCTTTTCAAGTGTTGGGCCTCACGGAAGCAATGACCAAGACTTTTGGCATTATGTCGTGCTTGAGAAGAAGACCCATCAAGTCGAGCATAATTGCAGTTGCAACAGATACTGGTGTCACAGAAATGGCAACTATGCTGGTGGCACGTAAAAGCACCCATTACACTCTCAGAGTGGTTGGTCATAGGAAGGGCATCCAACCATAGAAAACCACGCCAAATCAGACTGGATCCTGGAGCAGCCTTCTAGCATGCCAGCCCGGTCAAACCAACCAACCCATGCCAGCATGGACAATGGACATTAACTGACGACGATGATGAGGATGATGATATGTATGTGTGTTGGATATACACAAACATGAAACTACTTGTCTAAGTATTAATCTTCTTTTCTCCTACTTTCTTTCCACATTCATACTTGAATTTTTTACGTTTCTATAATATTATTTGATTTTATTCATTCTTGAACTTGATGGATATACAACAAGCCACCCGATACTAAAAATCTCTTGTGAGACTTCTTTATCAATGTAGCTGAAGAGACAGACTGATGGGTTGAAACATGTTGTACTTGATAAAAGTCTAATATGAAATCCATCTCCTATTATTAATTAATACTCTGTGTGTGTGTGTGTGTGTGTGTGTGTGCACGCGCACGCATGTGCATGTGTGTATGTATATATATATATATATATATATATATATATATATGTATATACATGTGTAACCCACACAAAACAATAAATTAAAATATCATCATGTCTAAAAATAGATTTAACATCAATTCTAAAAATAGCCAGACACCTACTGCTGCCATCCAAAGGAATTGGTATAAAAGACAGAAAACCAGCCAACTTATTACAGTCTGTTAAAGATTGTCATACCGGCCATGACGAAGGGAAATAGCCCTGAAACTCGAGTCGCCTTTATATATATATATTTATATTTATATATTTATATATTTGATCCTTTATATTGAACACTCAATATTTCATCTACATTCAATACTTTATTTCATGGTGCCATCCATTTTTATTTTATTTTATATTATATATTGTATATTATATTATATATTGTATATTCCATATTCTATACCCCACATTAGTTCTGCAGGAATATAAATAAAACATAAAAAACAGACAGTGTTGGAACTCTTTTAAGCAAAATAATATATTCCTCTATACACAATCATACAAAAAAATCCACCTTTTTTTGTATTTATTTTTACTCGCATGTATATATATATATATATATATGTATATGTGTATATGCATATATGTATGTATATATTATTTACATTATTTACATTTGACGGATATTCGTCCTCATCTTGTTTGTTGTTAACACAATGTTTCAGCTGATATACCCTCCAGCCTTCATCAGGTGCCTTGGGGAAATTTCAAACCTGGATTCTCATTCCTAAGGTATTTTTCGCTGTTGTTATTATTATTATTATTATTCAGGTCACTGCCTGGAATTGAACTCGGAATCTTGGGGTCAGTAGCCCACGCTCTTAACTACTATGCCATATGCCTCTGTATGTATATATATATATATATATATATATATATATATATATATATATATATATATATATATATATATATATATATATATATATATATATATATATATATATATATATATATATATATATATATATATATATATATATATATATATATATATATATATATATATATATATATATATATATAAAAATACAAACAGTGTACATTTAAACACATAAGAGAGATGTCCATAATAGGACATCTAACCCGCTAGAAGGAGCAGTCAAACACCAAACCACAATTAGGGATAATTTTGAAAGGGAATGAAAAATAAAAACATTTACCATCTATTTCCTGAACCATGATGATGATATGTACATAACGAGCAAAGTAACTTGTTCTAAAATCTCTAAATGTAGTAACAATATTCACAATATATCTACCGGGGTACTGTCAATTTAGATAGCTGGTCCCTCAGTTTGGTCAACATTTGGCAGACTCTCCTCCTCCCATTCATTCTCCATGTTCAGCAGTCTTTCATAATGGCATCTCCAAGCTTCTTTCTTCACAGACTCATTAAAAGCAAGTGCAGACACATTTCTCTCCTATGACATTACAAATTTCTCTCACACACTGTCTTACAATCCGAAATATTTCAGCTTGTTGGTCCTCACAGCACTGAACATCGGCAAACTTCTTTTCTGCTTCTCCCTTGGCTAGATATACTTGTCTCCTAGCTTCCTTTATGGCTATCTGATACAGTTCCCTGCAGCCCCCATACTTCCAGGCTTGTTTCTTTGTTTTAATGGCCCTGTCTACGGCATTGTTCCACCACCACATTACCCTGGGTCTGGAAGGGACTTTGCACCCGCCACAGATTTTGTGACAGGGCCATTAGAGCAAAGTGGGGGCAGTAGGGAACTGTATCAGATACACACACACACACTAGCAATGCATCACGGTGTTGCCTGGGTGTTATGACCTACAGCCATATTGTATTATTTGTTCCTTTCTTATGGGCAGAATCAGTACAGCTGATATATTGTGAACTGGATTACTGGCATAATGGAAGTTATTGTTTGTTTAAAAGTGAAGTGGGGGAGGGTACAATTTGCATGGATTTGCATGAAAGTGCTTTCTGTTCCCAAGAAGGATCACAAACTATGTATTGTTTCATCATATAAAAGAGGTTAATATGATTTTGCCTAGAAATCACATTTTCAAACTTTTAGTTTCCCTCCCGGTCCCCACCGAAATTTCTTAGTTTGTAACTTTTTTACAAATTGTTTTTTTTTTTATATCCTTGTAGAAAAATACAGAGATTATGAATCTTGGAAATATATGTTTTTTAAAGTTTAATTTTTCTTAAAGAATCACTCAATGCCCCTTCCCCCATCTTGCCCACTCATCACCAACCAGCTTTCAAAAATCTAAAAACACCCAATGTTTCACTTTCATCTGATGTTTCACGCATGCACAGAATTGTACTGAAATAGCAGACGTAAAAAATATTAGAGCACCACCAGAAAACCTGACATGATAGAAACAACAGGTAAACGGCATCATTTCTGAAGAAACTTCCCTGCTTTCCAAAAAGCTAAAAGTGAAACGTTGGGAATTTGTAGCTTTTTGAAAGTGGTGAGGTGAGGTGATGGGTGGATGTTTGGGAAGGGGATTTTAATGTTTCTTTAAGAAAAAAGAAACAAGAAATTTGATAAAGATTTGTACTCTCTGTTTTTTTCTCCATGGATTACCAAGAAAAATATTTGAAGAAAGTATAAAATAAAGAAATTGGGTTGGGGACGGAGAAAATTAAAGTATTGAGAACGTGTTCTTTTGGGTGAAATCCTAATCTCCTGTATTGAAAACATAGGAATCAGAAGAAATTTAGGAAAAAAATGGGGGTGGGGGGAATGTCACCTCGGACATGCTAGAAACAACAGGAGTTCTGGGAGAACTTCCTTTTAAATTTATATTGAAGATCAGGTTTTTAAATACACTCATCACAAACAGGAATTACAGAATAGAAAAAGGTGATTTCAATTGGATTTTAGCTGTAATTTTGCATGCGCACATAGCAAGAAATAACATAATTCATATAGAAGTTTTAGGTAGAGTGTGTGTGTGTGTGTGTGTGTGTGTGTGTGTGTGTGAGTGTATGGGTGTGTGTGCCAGAGGAAGTTATTTTATGGCATTCTTTCGTTTGAAGCAGGAAAGCTGTCAACTTAATCATATGGGATATGATTGTTTGTTAATTTCCATAACTTTTTTTTTATTTCTTTAGGCTTTGAAGTGAGCAGAAAGTGAAAGAGAGGAGAAAGTGAAAGAGAGGAGAAAGTGAAACTGTAACATTTGGTTTGAAGTGAGAGCAGAGAATAAAAGAGAGGAGAAAGTGAAAGATGTATGTACCTGTATATGAAATGGATGTGTGTGTGTGAGAGAAAGGAGAGAGAGTGAGTGAAGGTGTGTGTTGTCATGTATGGGTGAGTGGCACTCACTTGGTCTGTCTCTGGCTCACACACATCTTTCATATCCACATACATAAATACATATGCATACATCTTTTTTGTATTATATGTGCATGTGAGAGAGAGAGAGTCATAGAGAAATAGATGTCATGTAGAAAATGAGACATCATTGTCATCGTGGTATAAAATGCTTATGATAGTTGACTTATAGAAAAGATTATAATGTAAAATTATTGTAATAAAAATAAAGTTTATTTGACAGTTGTAAGATTACTGAATGTTTTGATACTCCATATGACAAAATTGGCAACTCAGTTTTCAAATGCATAAGGAAGATATGCACGTACGCACACTCACACATACAAACTCTCTTTTATATATATGGAAGTGTCCCTGACTCTCACATTCCTTGTGTGTCTATCTCTTTCTGTCTCCTCCCCTTACCTGATATCAGCCACCCTCATTAGGCCATATTTCCCTGAACCTAATACTTTTGCGCCCGTCTCATTTTATCATGTAATAACCCAACCCCCATAGTCAGTTCATTATCAGTTTTTATTGAAATCCAATTAGCCTATAATTGAATTGGATCTTAGTTCAACATGTATATAAAGTTTGGTGAAGATTGGTTCCTTTGTTTGGGCAGCAAGATGATAAAAGACAGACAGAAATTGCCATTTATATATAAGATGTATGTATGTATGTATGTATGTATTTATTAGGTCATCAAATATGAAATTTGTAGAAAAGAAAAAAAAAGTTTGCTAATGTTTTATAAATACAAGGAATAGTTTTATTCATCAAGGTATGCACCCATATTGCCAATACACTTTTGCCATTTCAGCGGTAGTTTGTCTAGCCGGGAACTGTAAAAGCCTGGCAATCTAGAGTCAATAAAATCTTGGAAGGCCTGTTTTACAGCATCGTCGGAATTAAATTTTTTTCCTATCAAAAACTTATCCAAATTCTGGAAGAAGTGGCAGTCAGTGGGGGCAAGATCAGGTGAGTATGGTGGATGATGGAGAACTTCTAACTCCAATTCCTGTAGTTTCGTCAATGTAATTTTTGTGATGAGTAGTCTGGCGTTGTCTTCCAATAAAATAGGAGTGGATCTATTGACTAATCTAGGCTGTTTTTTTTGTAAGTTTTTGCATCATTTGGTCCAGTCGGTTGCAGTATACTTTGGCTGTGATTGATGAGCCAGGTTTAATGAAATCATAATGGATCACACCCGTGCCAGACCACCAAACACACACCATCAGCTTCTTTTGATGAATTTTGCTTTTTGGACTGTGTTTTGGTGGCTCATCTTTGTCCAACCATTGTGCTAAACATTTACAATTGTTGTATTGGATCCATTTCTCATCATTACAATTCGATTCGAAAATGATTCATTTTTGTGACAAGAAAGTAGCATAATGCAGGCTTCCAAATGTTGCTGTTTCTGATTTTCATTGAGTTCATGTGGAACCCTCTTATCCAAATTTTCCACTTTACCGATTTGAACTAGATGAGTCAATATTGTTTGCTTGCTAACATCAAACAACAATGATAATTCACAGGCACTTTGAGATGGATCTGACCTAACGGTGGCTTTCAGTTCATCATTATCCACTTTAGTTTCTGGTCGACCGCATAGCTTATTTGTGAAGTCAGTTACCAGAACAAAATTTTGCAAACCAATTTGATACTGTCTGCTGTGTAATAACATTAGAATGAAATACTCCATTAATATTCTGAGCTGTCTGTGATGCTGTATTTCCAAGAAAGAACTCAAATTTCAAAATTGTACGAATTTCCGACTTGTCCATCTCTTAACAAAAATAGCAAAACACGATTTATGAATACTTTATAAAGTGCAAAATGAGTTAGAATAAAGAAATAGATGTGTCAGCTTTCTAACAAAAATAAAGATTGTCAAAATATAATAATGGCACAAAATGAGCAGCTGTCAAAGTTTACCATGTACCTTACTACAAATTTCACACTTGATGACCTAATATATATATATATATATATATATATATATATATTGAAAAAAAAAGAAGAAAATATAACCTGGGGTTGATTCATTTGACTAAAAATTCTTCAAAGCAGTGCCTCAGCATGGCCACAATCTAATGACTGAAACAAGTAAACAATAAAAAAGAAAAGATAGAGTAAGCAATTATCCTAATTTTGCTAATTATAAGGTTGTACCACCTCCAAGAATATTTTAGCAGCTTCTGGAAAACCATGCCATGACACATCTGTCAAACCATCTAATCCATGCTGGTGCAGAAGACGGACATTAAAAATGATGATCCTCCTCCTTTACCTCTGAGAAGCTGAACTGTGTCTTCTAGATAAATGACTTAATTATACTAGCTCGAGATTTAACCATTTATCTGGCCCAAATATTCTACCTGTTTTATGTTCAAACTAGCAAGATTCATCCTCTCACACCTAAAATAAACAATCATATTGTAGGTGGTGTGGTTGTGTGGCAAGAAGTTTGCTTCTTGACCATATGGTTTCAGGTTCAGTCCCACTGTGTGGTACTTTGGGTAAGTGTCTCTTATTATAACCTCAGGTCAACCAAAGCCTTGGGAGTGGATTTGGTAGATGGAAACTGAAAAAAGTCTATCACATACATGTGTGTCTTTGTGTTTCTGTTTGTCCCCAGCCACTGTTTAACAACTAGTGTTGGTGTGTTTATATCCCTGTAACTTAGTGGTTCAACAGAAGAGACCAATAGAATAAGTATCCAGCTTTAAAAGTATAAGCACCGGAGTCGACTCGCTTAACTGAAAATTCTTTAAGGCAGTACCCTAGCATGGCTACAGTTTGATGATTGGAAAGAAAAATAAAATAAAAGGACATCATAAAAATTTTGAAGCTACAAATAATACATGATTAGTTCAAAACAAGGGGAATTACAGAGTAATCTGAACGCTAAAGTGTTAAACTTTCAATGTTCCAAATTATAAGGGGGGGGGGGCAGTACGTGTGCATGAGAGAGAAAGACAGAGGCAGAGAGAGATTTTTGCATTTGGATAATTTGAAAAGTCATAAAATCATCTGAATAATTCTATCATAGGTTGAATGCATTTGCTTCCTCTTCCGTTGGTTCAGTGAAGCCCAGTGCCACCATGTCTTTCTCTACAACAGATCACCCACCCATGACTCAATACCACCCAGTTTTAACACTATCACCTGATCAATGGGTACCTTTAGTAGAATCCACTTTAAGTATTCAAACATGATCCCTGGTTCCTACTCTACCCACATTTTCAGTAGGCATTAAACTGGAGAGGATCATCCACAACAATTTAATGAGTCAAGGAGAATTCTGGTCCTCTTCTCTTGACTATACTCTACACATTTTTACTGCCTCACATTCTACCATTCTACATACAATATATATAAATGTTAAGGTGGCAAGCTGGCAGAAACGTTAGTACACTGGGCGAAATGCTTAGCGGTATTTCGTCTACCGCTACGTTCTGAGTTCAAATTCCACCGAGGTCGCTTTCATCCTTTTGGGGTCAATTAACTAAGAATCAGTTACGCACTGGGGTCGATATAATCAACTTAATCCATTTGTCTGTTCTTGTTTGTCCCCTCTGTGTGTAGCCCCTTGTGGGTAGTAAAGAAATAAGAAACGTTAGTACGCTGGGTTAAATGCCTAGTGGTATTTCATCTGTCTTTACATTCTGAGTTCAAATTCTGCTGAGATCAGCTTTGCCTTTCATCCTTTTTTTTGGGGGGGGGGGTCGATAAATTAAGTACCAGCTGTGTACTGAGGTTGATCTAATCGACTGGCCCCCTCCCCCAAAATTTTGGGCCTTGTGCCTAGAGTAGAAAAGAATATATATATATATATAAATGTTAAGGCGGCGAGCTGGCAGAAACATTAGCACGCCGAGTGAAATGCTTAGTGGTATTTCGTCTGTCTTTATATTCTGAGTTCAAATTCCACCGAGATCGACTTTGCCTTTCATTCTTTCGGGGTTGATAAATTAAGGATCCCCTTCCCAAAAATGTTGGGCCTTGTGCCTAGAGTAGAAAAGAATATATATAAATGTTAGATGTCTAAGTTATAACTTTCTATCCAATAGTATGACTGGTGTGTAATTGATCAGTGAAGTATTATAAAATATTTGGGTTTCATGCTTCAGGACTTTTACAGGCATGAATACGTGTAAGTATGGCTGTGTGAAGAAGTCTGCTTCCCAGCTACATGATTTCTGGTCCAGTCCCAGTGCTTGGCACCTTGAGCTTCTACAATAACAGTTTTAAGCTGACTAAATCCTTGAGAGTGCATTTAGTAAATGGAAACTGACAGAAACTCATCATGTGTGTGTGTGTGTGTGTGTGTGTGTGTGTGTGTGTGTGTGCGTGCGTGCGTGTGTGATAGTTGTAAACAAGTGCCACTATCATTCAAGTGGTGTCCATTTCCTATCATGCATAAAAAACATACCTGACCATGGGGAAATATCAGCTTGGTTGAAAACAGGTGAGAGTTAGTCATAAGGACATCTGGCTACAGAAAATTTGTTTTAACAAATTCTGTCTAACTCATGCAAGCATGGAAAAGTGAACATTAAAATACGATGATGACTTGCAAAATACATGCACAGTAACTTAAACTAAATTTTACAATAAAAACTATGTTATTAAAACTGTCATGAAAGTAGCGAGTCACAGATAACTAAATGGCAGTAATGTTGGCTTAAAAAGGGTAAAGGGTAAAGATCCATTTTGGTCATGAATGATCATGGGATTGCACCCAGAAAGTTACCCTCTAAGGCACAAGTCTAGGCAAGGTTGTTTATGGAAGACCAGTAGTTGCCCATGCATACTAGCCTCCCCTCTCCATACCAGCAATGTTATCCAAGGGAAAGGCAACAGCTGATACTGCTTGGCACCAGTGATGTCACAACTCATTTCTACAGCTAAGTGAACCATAAGATAAAGTGTCATGCTCAAGAACACAACACACAGCCTGAGCCATTGAGCCATGCACCTTCACAATATTGACTTACCCTTTAACCCTTTAGTGTTCAGATTACTCAGCCAAATGTAATCCATACTCATTAAAATTGCTTTGAATTAATCATACTTTATTTCATAACGTTAAGATTTAAATGATATGATTGTTTATTTTTACAATGACATTGTAAGGTAGATGTGAGAGGCCAGATGTGACCAGTGTGAACATAAAACAGGTAAAATATTCAGGCTGGATATGGCTGGTTTAAATGCTGAAGTGTTAATGTTGGCTTACCAACAGAAGAACTGACAGTTTATGCACACTCACCAATACTGCATTGCGTCCTTGACAACTAGTTTTAAATCCCAAGGGAGCAGCCACTTACCTACAAACAGGTTGTTTTTATCCCCAAACAACCCTGATCAAGAATACCTTTAATCAATAAAATTCCGGCTGTGACCATTTGACTATTTTGTCAATCTGTGATTACATTATCTAACGTCTACCTTAATTTGTAGATGTGGTTGCTATATCTAGCAGGTCAAGCATCCACATAGAGAGTCTTTCAGCATGTGAGTTAATACAGCAACTGAGAAGTAATTTGTTAGCTTGCAATGCTGAGTCAAAATCTTTTCAGAGTCATGTGGAATAAAACAATGGCTAAATCAATCCAGTATATTCTCAATGCGGTCACTACATGAATGTGTTTCGATGGGTAACAAGAATTTACCTTTTTCAGTGAAAATAACTGAAATAATTTAACTGGATCATATCTGATAAAACTAGAGAAAGGTATATTACAAAGGAAGAGGGGAGAAGAGAAAAGAAAAAAGAAGCAGAAATAATATGACAATAATGATAAAATGATGGAATCTTTATTTTATGGTTGCATGATACAAAACAATCATTCAATCATCCTTTTGAGAATTGATTCATGTTGCAGAAGAGGAAAACAATTGATGAAATGATTTTCTCATTCCAGAATGTTTTAGAAATATCATGTCTTTTTTTTTTTTAAATAAGGAAAAGTTTAACAAACTTTGATTATTTTCAGGTAATATACCATCAGTATTTTTTATTACCATTATTTATGATATTTTTTTTTTAACACAATTTTAGTTTAGTTGCTGGATGCAAATCTGGTTAAAGTATAAGGACAGAATTGTAAATGGAAGAAAAATTTTAGATATGAAAAAAATTAATTTTTACATATAAAAATTATTGCAGACTAGCTTCATAATTTTAACTTATTTGCTTTATTTGTTTTCAACACTTGTTGAAGAGGAAAATGTTTTCATGATTGTGAAAAGACTAGATAATTTCCAAATGAAAATATTTTTGAATAACTACAAAAAAAAAAATCATAATATAAAGAAAGGGAAAGAAAAGTAAATGCTTTAAAAAAAAAAAAGAAAATATCTTCCTGACACCTCTCCCAGAGCACCCATTAAAAAAGTTGCTTCTTTGTAGTTTGTACAAATCAAGATCTCAAAATAAAGGCAGCATGGTTCCTTTATAGCAGCTATTTTCCTTCTTTTAAAGCCATATGCCTCATTAATTGATTTGTTAATTTCTCCAGTCTCTTTATGTCCTGAGCATGTTCTGTTTTATATTGTACACACTGAAAAAAAAAAAAAAAAGATTGGTGATTAGTATGGAGGCTATGGAAAATTGGGCAATAATGAAATCTGAATCAGAGGAAAAATATGCACAATGACAAAAGGAAAAATATACAAGTATGTAAAGAGCAAAATTGAACACTTAAGTCATAGCAAATATGATACAGGAAGTAAGCTGTTGTTCAATGTAGTCAACAAATGTCTCATATGTGTAATTACTTTACTAACATTGGTAATGATCCCAAGAAAGTTATGAAGTTCACATAAAAACACTTTATCCTACTGGAAATTTGAAGCCTTATGGTGACATGTGAAAGGCACCCATGCTGATGACTTATAAAAGGCACCCGTGCTAGTGATACATTAAAAGGCACTTGTGCCAGTAACACATTAAATGGCACCAGTGCCAGTAACACATAAAAGGCACTCATGCCGGTGGCATGTAAATGGCACCCAGTACATTCTTTGAAGTCATTCGCATTAGGAAGGGCATCCAGCCATAGAAACCAAGCCAAAACAGACTGGAGCCTGGTGAAGATCTCCAGCTTACCAGCTCCAGCCAAACTGTTTTACCCATGCTTGCATGAAAAACAGACACTAAATGATGATATGAAAGCAGATCTATTCCAAATACAAGACAAACATTTCTGAGTGAATAATTCTAACACACAGAAAAATCACTTATTTCTGAGATACATAACTGTTTGAGTAATATGACCTTTTCAGAAAAGTAATCCTTCCTATTGTTGCATTTCATCTAATTACATTTCAAGTTTACAACAGAGTGGACACTACTAAAGGTACCCATAAGAGAAGGTTGTAAAACTTTTGAAGAGAGGATAACTTGAACACAGAAGTCTTAAGAGAGGCTGTGATCAGAACTTCAGTGTGAACACAAAGTGCTAGAGGCATGAAATGCATGGCTGTGCACTTCTTTCTAAGGCTGGGTATGTCAACCACTTGAAGCCCCCATGAAAGATCAGCTGTATGCAACATCCTTCCTCCTAAACCAGATGATTCAATGTATGTAGTGTGTTGGAAAGGTTCACATAGAATCATATCTCACAAAGTGATCCAATCAATCTGGTGGAAGTTACAACTTTTGTCCCTCACCTATGCTTCATTGGTATGCAGAACTGCAGTGCGACTGCATAGTCATCTGACAGATCATAGACAGAAGGTCAGAAATGCCACTGACAACAAGAAAGCTCAGAGAGATGGCATTCATCTGTGAAGATGGAACGATCAGCACACACATGCACACATAAGTGAACTGAAGTATAAAATCATTGAAATCGAGTTAAAGATATGTTTTATATGTAGAAGTAAGACACCAATTCTACAAATATACATTTTGAATAAACTCACTGATCAAATGCAGTGTTGACAGTCATACAAAAGTTGACATTAATAGTCTGGACAGACCGTACTATTCAAAAGTAAAATATGTGAGCAACAACATGACTAAAGAAACAGGCATTTAAAGTGGATATATCAGATGTTTTTGCCTTTGATTTTCGTGAAAGAAAAACTTTTGGCATCGTTGCAAAGGGTTAAATGGATTACAAATATAGATAATATATGACTTTTTTTTTTTTTGTCTGGAAAGATTTATCTCTGACTTTGTTTTGACTTGGATAATGTAGAGCAGTTCTGAAATTAATAGTGACAGTTGTTTGTTTAGAAAACATCTTAGTGAGAAACTAAAAACTGCTCTGTCAACCTTCCTTCACTCTCATCTGAAACTATTATATGGGAATGTTATATCTGGTATATAGTTTCATCAATATAGTAAAGAAGAATCTAGTTCATCTCATAGGAAATACTATGTAATTTATAGTGTTTCCTACCAATACTTGCTGACTGACATTTCTTCAATGGTCAGCTCTCTGGTCTGATTCAGCAGTGAAGTTATGAGAGATGATGTTATAGTGAAATATGAAACTGCTGTCATGAACAAATTCCTTCTTACACACACACACACACACTGGTATATAGGTGCAAAACAAGTTGAAGAAAATAGCACTCAAATATCAAAGACAGAGAAAAATATAGTATTATTCTATTGAAGCTGAAAATCTTTACAAACTGCTTCTCAGAGTTTCATGTAACCAATCAAGAGAAGAGATCTTTTGAAGCAATAGGATGGTTTATACAAGCTTTTAAATGGTGCAAGTTATAGTCAGTGGTATATACTCATAAAGACAGGAAGGCGTAGAATTTGATGAGATGAAGTACTCCACATTGATCCTTCAGTTATGTGTCATTCTTTGTTAATAACTATTTCCTGTTGAAGTATTTCTTGGTATAGATATAAACTTTCTTTGTGAATTAATTAACAGATCGCATATTCAATAGGATGTCAACTGATGCTGACTGATCCTGACTTAGTTGACATATAGTTAGAATGGTTTGGAGCCTCCTCAAGAACAAAGAAATTGCAGAATAGTGATGAACATGATGGTCCAAAAGCGAGAACAGACATATTTTATACTGAAAGCTGATATCACAACTATACTGAAGACATTGCTAATGGCTCATATGAAAAAGCTGGGGGACATGTACTTCAGCAAAATACATATGACTATAATGAAGAATATGTGGCTTACAAAGAAACTGGTCATTGCTGAACAAATCACATTTATGTGTTTGTGTCAAGAATTGTCTGAGCCCATTGTAGAGTTTTTGCACCATGTTTGTAACAACTTGATATTGTGAGTTTGACAAGATTGGCCAAGGTGACCAAAGTATAAAAGAAGAATTAATACAGATGAGACTATTTAAGGCATCTACCAAACCTTCAATAAATCAAGAATACTGGAATAACTACAGCTGGGAAACATGCAATTTGATACATGTGTGAACTCCATACAACAATAGATGATTTCTAAGATATCAATACCAATAACAGCCCTTCTTGTTTCTTGAGATGGGCAAGTATGTTACATGGCATGAAAACCACAAGTGCCATTTTCCAACATGCAATAAAAAATGGAAGATGATATAAAAAAAATAAAATAATCTATCAAGCTGAAACAAGTTTGGGTACAATATTGACGAAAAATCAAAACTGAAGACCATAATTACATTGGATTGCCTGAAAGATGCAGGTCTGATTTCATCCAGAGAATTATATACAAAGGAAACATTTTTTTTTTCTATTCCTTTTAAAATGAAGACGTTTGCCTAGATTAATGTTCAGCTCAGAACACATTAGATGTTTCTCCACCCTCTGATAAGAAAAACTTGGAGTCCTTTTAAAGATTGGCAAATTTCTATGGTCTGTATTTGCTAAAATATTCAGAAATGATTAAACTGACTGTGAATCTGAACAAGAAAAATGTTGAATTTGGTTAGATATATGTTCAGCAAAGGACATTTGTTATTCTAAAAAAAATATACTTGATGAGAATGTTGGAGTATATTTGCTGCCAGTAATATATCACATTGACAATCAGAGCTAATAAACACACAATGTTTGGAATTTTATCATGGGATGATTACCCAGTACTATATTTATCAATGAAGTTAACCACTGCTAATTATTCAAATATTGAGAGTGAAACTTTAGCAATTGTGTAGATCACAAATAGTACCAGGAAGTTCCTTGTATTGATTAAAGTGATTTCAAAAGGTCTATGGTCAAAACAAGAATGAATTTCCTATCAAGTAAAATATTTCAATGATTACAGAATTCTAAAGTGGGATAAACAGCTAACAGTATTTTATTTTGATATTACTTCTGTTAAAAAGGCAGTGAGCTGGCAGAATTGTTTAACTAGACAAGATTCTTTGTAGCATTTTGTCTGTCATCGCATTCTGGATTCAAATTCCAATGAGGTCAATTTTCAGGGTTGATAAAAGAAGTACCAGTTGAAAATCAGGGTCAATGTAACCAATTTACGTCCTCCCCCAAAACTGCTGACCTTGTGCCAAAATTTGAAACCAACATTACTTATGTTAAAGGAAATTCCATTCCTCATGTTGATGCATTCTCTTGACTAAACGTTAGATAACTTCAGAACACTATTTCAAATAACATTGATAACTTCATTCATTGGATAGGAACTAATGTCTTGATAGCTTAGCATCAAAATCACTGCATGATTCAGTATTAAGTAAAATATTTTTCAGAATTAAAAAAGTATCTGGGGTAGAACAATACATGGAATTACGTATTAAGTACCAAGAATAGCAAAGATGACATGGAAAGAAGTGATGAAGGATAATCTCAAGAAACTGAACTTCAGAAAGATGACAAGGGACTGCAACATTTAATGAGATGCTAAGTTGAAAAAAGTCCATGCAAACATGGAAAAAAATTGACAAAAAGCAATGATAGAGAGAAAAGTTGCTTTGAACTAAATGACAAATAAATTAATGCAAAGGATATATTGCTAAATTTTATTGTATTTGATTATTTGTTGCTTTATTTGTAGCACACCAGTACCAATTTTTATTGTGAAGTTATTTATACACTAAAGAACAAACACATACTTTCATATTATTGAGCCACAGTCAGTTGGTGGCAAGTAACAACCACCAACATTTGAGCATTTAAAGAAATTGAAAATTCAAAGAATTTTCTATCATTAATATTATCATTATGCACAATTATTAATTTACATAGTGATCTGACTTTATGTCACTTTGTAAAGGACTGGTGGAGCTTGTTTCTGTTTGTTTAATATGTTCATCTTGAGAGAAAAAAAGGCAAGACGATAATCTCAATTTTTAAAAAAGAGGAGACAAGAGTGCTCTAATTATAGAGGGATGTACTTGTTGAGCCTCCCTGATAAAGACTACACTAGGTGTCTCATAAACAAATGTAGGGAAACTGTCAAGCCCAAACTAACTGAAGAACAGTGTGGCTTCCATCCTGGATGCAGCACAACTGACCAGATATTCTTTCAATGGCAGGTCTTTGAGAAAGTGTGGGAATATCATTTTGTAGACCTCAAAAAGGCATACCACCATGTGCTGTAGGAATGCTATGGAGGGTTTTGAAGGAGTGTGGGATAAATGGACAACTTTTGGTTGCTGTGAAGTCCTTATACAAATATCCAAATGTTTGTGCTCAAGTCAATGGTACTACGTCGAAACCTTTCAACATGGGTGTTGACCTTTCCTTTTCATAATCTTTATGAACTTGATTGACATACACAACCATTGTCAAAGTGGTATCACAATTGGTGGACAAAGGGTTGGTCAGGTGATATTTGCAGACAATATGATGCTGTTGGGTTCATCAGATGGTGAGCACTAGTATGCACTGAATGGGCTCAATGCCAAGTGAAAAAAGTTGCTTTTGATAGGACCCTAAGGGGGGAAGTGTCTGAAGACCCTTCCTCCATGATCTTCCTGGGAATAGTGGGTAGAGAAGATGGGTGGATGCATAAGCAAATCAATAGTGGTTTGGATTGTAAATCAAAAGTTTGACAGTTCATATTCTGTCATTTTCTGCATGAAGAGAATTCTAAAAATAGTCAATAATCCACCCAGTTATTACTAGTAAATTTGACATTTGAGTTCAATTTTGTCTGGGTATAGCCCGGAGAAAAGTGAGTTCAACCAACATGAAGATAACATGCCTACAGAACCTAATGGGTCACCGTATTTATTGCTCTGGAGACATGAGAGTTACATCATCTTCCAAGCTCATTATCTATATCATTGTCTATCTTGATTTTCTGTAGTGCATACAACTTTATGACAGTGAAACTTGGCCAATGACAAAAATTCTTCTCCACAACATACCAGTAGCTCATTGCCACTGCATATTTAGGCTACTGAAAATTCCACAGGCAGGATATACAGAGAAGATTAAAATGGAAGTAGCCAAGTTTTGTATAATATAAGAAGCTGAAAATGTCAGAAACAGTAGTTACATGTGTTTATGGTTCTAAAAGTATTTGTCATATAGATGACTGCAGGGGAAAAGAAAACAAGATGGACTGACCACATCTTGGTTACCTACATTTAAAATAGATTACATAACGGTAAGCTTTCAGTATAGAATCATCAGTCTGGCTGTGTGTGCTTAAAAGCATTAAGTGGTGAATGAATGAAAATGAATACATTCAGGTGTTGGAGTATGACTGTTTCCACAGCTTTCATAATATGAAAGCTCCATAATCTACTACCAAGTTATCAACTGTTTAATTTATTTACAACAATATCACACAAAGAATTAGGCTAAATGAGCATAATATTCAATATCATCGAGCATTACAATCTAATCATTAATAATTAATCTTCATGTAGAGAGACATTGCACTATTTTAAAATACAATTGCTATTATTTCTAGAGTTTATTCATTTGCTCACATGCTTGGCAAGAGATTTAGTTGAGTTTATGTGTTGAAACAGTGCTGCAAATTATTAAAGAAGGACTAGATACATTTTAATTGCATCATCATCATCATTTTAACAGCCACTATTTCATGCTTGCATGGGTAGGACAGAAATCGTCAAGGCAGATCTTCTACAGCTGTTGCCAAATCTCACCTGTTTCCTATAGCAAGGTATTATTTCTCCATGACAAGTTATGTTTCTACAGAAACCACACCATTTGCATGACAATGAGGCTTGTTTACAACTATCAGACCATGTTAAGACAAAAAATACACACACATTTGACAGGCTTCTTTTTTCAGTTTCTGCATACCAAATACTCTCACAAGGCTTTGATCAGCCCAGTGCTATAGTAGAAGAGACTTGCTCAAGATGTCATGCAGTGAAGCATGAACCTCAAACCATATAGTTGGGAAGAAAACTTCTTAACCATACAGCTATGCCTGTGCTTTATTATAGGTACAGGAGTTTGAATGAATAGGCTACCAGTTTAATACAATGTAGAAACTTTTGATACAACTGATTATTAAAAAGGAATATGATGTGACTAACAATTGTGTTCAGAGACCAAAATGACTAACAATATTCAATATTTTGGGGTCTAATTATATGCACATTACTTATTTTCAAGGAATTTTGTATTTACAATATTATATACTTCAATCAACACTTAAAACTTGGACTAAGATTAAAGGTTGTTTAAATGTGCATATGCTTATGGTTGGGAAAGTATGAGTCTTGTGGGAGTGGTTGTCATAATACATTGATATCCAAGACTAAGTTAATAGCAATAAAAGTGTGATTTCTAAAGTTAATGTTTCACAACTGTCACAGATTAGCAATGTTACATATTGTAAGCATTATGTACCCAACACATTGTAAACATCATGTCCTAACAATAGCAATAAAAAAATGAAAGTTAAAATATGAAAACTGTTATAGAATAACTGCAACAATATCCTGAATGAGAATAATGAAGTTTTCTTTGCTTTTCAAAGTGTGTGATATGACCCACAAAGTTTAACATTCCAAAGAGTGTATCCTAGTTTGGTGATATCTTTTTATTCATGCATGAAAAGGTTATAGGCTTATCCCTTCAGATGATATAGTAAAGAGAGGAATGTAAACAATTTCATCTGGATGAAGTTTGGCACTAGAGAGTTGATTTTTATATATATATATATATATATAAACTTTAGGATGTAAGAAAAAAAAACATAGAACAAAAATAAAAATTAAAGTAGGTGCTGACAATTTTTTGTCTTTATGAGTAAGATAAGACATGATGGGTTGGGTGTAGAGGAAAGCAAAAGTAAAGATATTAAGATGTTTGCTGATAACTAAAATCAAACCCCATCACTAGACACATCTGTTTCAGAGTAGAGAAGGCACTAGAAATAGGTACTTTGGGTATAAGCCCCTAAAAGCAGCAGCAGTGACTGAAGAAAGGAACAATAACAACAACTAAAGATGTTAATGCAAATGCCTCCATCTCTAACATCACCACCACCACCAACACCACAACCATTTTTATTCATTAAAAGAAGCTGAGTGTAATGTTCCTTAATTAGAGTATATGGAAGAAGTTAACCATTTATGAATAACTGGTTATTAATGATATCATATGTTAGAGATAAGATAAAGTCTTAAAACTGTAACTTTACTGGAGAATTAAACTGAAAACTATTCAATGTATTCATTAAAAAATTAAAATAAATAAATTAATAAAAATCTAATATATGCCAAAAACAAACAATAACAGAGCTGATTCAGTCTTCTAGTTTAGGCTTAATAGAAAGGTAGATGATGATAATGATGATGTAGGAAACGAAACCAAACTACTGTTACATCATTTCTTCCTTCCTGTTGTGAATATAAATGGGATGGTTTCTCTTTTATCTTTTACTTGTTTCAGTCATTAGACTGCAGCCATGCTGGAGCACCACCTTGAATTTTTAGTCGAATGAATCAACCCCAGTACTTATTTTTTTTTGTTTTATGTTTGATACTTACTCTATCAGTCACTTTTGACAAACCACTAAGTCACAAGGAAGTAAATACACCAATACTGGTTGTCAAGTGGTGGCGAGGGACAAATACAGACACAAAGATATATATATATATATATATATATATAAAGTGTAGTATATTGCCACTTAAGTGTGGCTGACCCCTAGGGGTGGATGTTACTGTTGCTTTTAGCCCCAGGAGGACATCCTGGGGCTAAAAGCAACAGTAACATCCACCCCTAGGGGTCAGCCACACTTAAGTGGCAATATACTACACTTTATCGTGCAGTTACTGTTAATACTTCATTTAGAGAATTAACATTGCTATATATATATATATATATATATATATATATATATATATATATATATATAGATATATATAACAGGTTTCTTTCGGTTTCCATCTACCAAATCCACTCACAAGGCTTTGGTCAGCTTGAGGCTATAGTAGAAGACACTTTCCCAAGGTGTCACACAGTTGGATTGAACTCGGAACCATGTGGTTGGGAAGCAAACTTTTTACCACACAGCTACACCTATAGAAAGGCACATCCTCATGATATGCTACTGATCCAACTATACTTATTCAACTTTGTGATCTGTAAGTGAACAGAACTAAACAGTCGGCCCCTTCACCTTGAGCAGGTAAAGGACAGAGTTAACTTGCAGTATACTTCCTAGCTAAGCTGTTGCCTTCATCTATAACAAACTTGGCTTCATACTTGAGAAGAAATGACAGGATGCTATGGCATTCATACCTCTCTAACTTTTCAACAATAGGGATCTATTGCACAGACACAATGACATTTGTTGACAGGGAAGAACATAATCAATATTTTCAAAACCTGAGAATAACAATGGTAATTATTTCTAACATAGGTACAAGGTCACAAACATTTTCTTTTTTGGAAGAAGAACAACAATTTCAGGAATCAACCCAATACTTTACTGGTATTTATTTTATTTGCTTCAGAAGGATGA
The DNA here is from genome assembly GCF_046866305.1 of Octopus bimaculoides. Lineage (NCBI taxonomy): Eukaryota > Metazoa > Mollusca > Cephalopoda > Octopoda > Octopodidae > Octopus > Octopus bimaculoides. The sequence goes on from NC_142938.1 coordinate 44,103,885, forward strand.
AAGGCAAAGTCAGCCTTGGCAGAAAAACAAAGAGGGATAATAAAATACTGTAAGGTATTTCGTTCCTTCTTGTATTGATCATGCCAGCTATGTTCCTTGGATAATGATGATGATGATGATAATGATGATATGGAGGAAGAAGAAGTGAATACATGAATCAACAAATACAAAAAAAAAAAAGAAACAATAAGAGCATAAAAAAAAATGATGGAAATGACTCTGAGAGAGAAAATAGCTAAGTATTGAATTGAGTAAAGTAGGTAGCAACAAAATGAATATTACCACTGAGTCATCTGTTAGCTTCACCTTTAAAACACCATCGCAATGACGATATTTTATGACGAATCGACACTGAAATGGATAGAAAACAAAAATCAAGATAAATATAAAAGTAATTCATAATAAGAGTAGGAGGAGGTGAATTAAAAGACTGAATGGAGTAAGACTATCAGTGACAGAATATATAGCTAGAATACACCAACTATGTTTTAGCTGACATTAGAAGATAAAAGGTTTGTCTTTGACATCAGTGTGTGTGTGTGTGTGTGTGTATCTGTGTGTGTGTAGACCTGATAACTAGATCTAATGCATATGGTAAAAAGTAGAGAATTTTAAGGTTATCTAGTTTGGCACTACATTTTTCAAGTTCAAACTCTACAAGAGAATAGTGTGTGAGTTCCATATTTTGGTCAGAGGGGGAACATTAAAGACAGTCACTTCACACAGTGTACCTAACTTACTACTATTCATACAATACTGTGAGCTACACTAGGTTGAATGAGATAAAAAATTACAATTTTCACAAAAACTTTTCGCCTGTTAATCTGACACCCTTCGTCTTAGTCAGCAACAACTCTTACATATGCGTGTTTGTGTGTGCATGCCCACATGTAGGAAATGGCCATGCTCAACATGCAGAAAAAGAACAGGTTGAAATTCTATAGTGTACTCAGTGTAAACAATGGACACATAAGAGGTGTAGTAGGATCATACAGGTAGGCTAATGAAGAAGAAAGATTTTATATGCAACAGATGTGTAAGTGTAGTAAGTGTTAAGGTCAGTAATATAGATTTTCAAAAAGTTGATAACTTTTATTACTTTGGTGACCTAATTAGCTGTGAAAGTGAGAGTTCCAAAAGTATAGTAACCAGATCAAAAATGGTTTTGATAATTTAAGGCTCTATTGCCTCTGTAGATAACAAAGGGTTTCTCTTTCAAAGTGAAGGGCAGATTATATTATGCTTGTGTACAGAGTGTGATGTTGCATGATATTGAAGCCTTGAATGTATAAGATTTGCAAGGACTAGAAAGAAATGAAGCAAGCATGATTTGTTGGATATATGATAGTAGTGTTCATGAACAATGGAGCACAAACAAGTAGAGATAAAAACCAGATGCATGAGGAATCAGGTGTAACGTGCAAGAAAGAAAAAACCTGCACTGATACAGGTGTATGATGTGTATGCAGGATGATACAAAACAGTGCTGAGCAATCAAAGTGGATGGAATCTGTGGAAGAGAGGAACCTAGAAAGACATGGAACAAAATAATCTGAGAATGCTGAGCCTCACAAAAAAAGATGACAAAAGACCATGGCAATTGGCAACACATGGTGCAAGAGAAGACCTACCCAACTATGCAAGCATGGCAAAACAATATAATAAAATAAAAAAGGAGGCTGAAAAATATACAGATCTGCATTTGGGTTACCTGCCTAATATATTCCTGTTAACCTTTAATCATCTATCCCTGCACTTATTTGATATCCTCCCATCTCTTCATCATACATCTCTTTATCACAAGCATTCTTTCCTAGTTACTGTATCATATTGCCTGTGTAACAAGGAATGGCAGTAAATCTCTCCTTTCCACACTACCATTTTGTCCATGTAACTAGGGACTACACTGGACCTGTCCAGACTTCTCATCTCCCTGACACTCAACCCTCTTACTTATTCATTGCACCATGTTGCCACTCATGTATAAAGGAAACATCGACCTATTTTACATCTGATACACTCAGCCATCACCTTTTCTGTGTTCACAACCATCAAATCCTCTATTTTAGGTCATTTTCTTATTGACATCTATCACTCTCTCACAGCAGCAAGCATGTAGCTGCTACCATTGCCTATCTCCCGTTACTCCCTCTAATACTATCATTCATACATTACTCACCCCTTAATTATTCTCTCATACAAGTAACTTGTTTCTCCCTTTTGCCATCAATCTCTCTTCTACTTACCCTTTTGGTTCACTGCCTTGAACAGGGAGAATCTTCATAGGATGGTGGGGGTTCTTTAGCACTGTGGGGCATAAGGCAATCTCACTGGTACTGGTTCCATTATAAAATAATACACTCTGTAAATTAGTACATGAATCATCATCATCGTTTAACATCCGTTGTCCATGCAGGGCTGTACCAGACTCCAGTCTGATTTGGCATGGATTCTACAGCCAGATGCCCTTCATAATGCCAACTACTTTGCAGAGAACAGAGAAAATGCAGGTGGTTTCTCTCACGTGGCTGGAGAGATCTTTTAGTATTGGAAATAACTCCAAATAAAAATTGACTGAAACTTCAACAAACCACCCAATCTACCATATCATGGAAAGTGGACATAACATAATGATTTTCTATGCTTGCAATGGGTTAGATGTGTCTTCCCAAGCAAAAAGACATGCTATGTGTTCAGGTCTTTTGTGATCTTTATGAGATTCAAGCTACTGAGATCAGCTTTTACCACTTGCTTTTTCCAATGTCTTCTTCTTATACCCAGTTTTTATTTCAGCTCATCTGTGCTCCACTGTCCATGCACACTGATAGTACACAAAATATGCTCATCATATTTCTTTTCAGCTTTCATACATCCTCCACATTTTATGTCCCATAATTTGCTATCATATAATATTACATTTCATACACAAACATCATACCCTTTACTTGGAGAAAGAGAGAGAGAGAGAGAGTCCATTTGTCATCAACTGAACAAACAGCTATCTGAACATTTCCATTCGTTCTTACTCAGGCTATGTTTTCCAAACACCTTTCTCCGTTACTGATTTGGTCACCTAGGTAACAGAAGCTATCAACTACTTCTAGAGAGCCTTTCAAGCATTCAAAGGAATTTATTTTCTGGGTGCATCAACAGCATATATAAAACTATTCTGCTAAACATAACTTCCAATACAAATGTGTATTGTGCAGAATGAAACACACATACACATAATGTAATAGTTGGACTATCTGTTCCAAGTAGTTGAAACAGATGATAGAGAAATGTCTCAGGATAAGATACTAGTTGATAATTTTTTTCATACATGAGACATTAAACAATTTACATTAGCGATATGAATTTGTAAACCTTTGTTGTGCTATATCTCCTGAGTTACAATTCATTGAATTGACTACATGTCTAATGTAAATGTAAAGGTGAAATTAGGTTTTTGTTTGAACCAAATATCTAAAAGAAAACAAATGAAGAGATGATTTGGATGGGTGGAGAACTAGACAGAGATAGACTAATATTGTATGACAAAGTTGTAAAAATTTAAAGATATTGTTAGGATAAAATAGACAATGTAAAAGCAGACTGAGGTGATGCGGATGCAAAATAAGATAAGTTGACAGAAGTAAGAAGAAAAAGTGTTTGATGTGGTACGTGAGGAATATTATCTAAAGTAGAAATGGGTCAAATAAATAAGAGAATAACTTAGTATTTAAAGAAAATGAGAGGTCTGGACAATGAAGGATATGGTAGAAACAATAGATTTTTTTGAAAAAAATTTATAAAATATCTTGCTAAGTATTTTGCCAAAGTGCTAGCAGTATAAAGCTGAAGAATAGTAAAATATGAATTGTAAGGACAACATATAACAAATGGAAATAAATACAGTGTTATCTGACATATGCTGAAAATGATTCTAAAGAACAGTGAGGAGAGAAAATAATTGAATATTAAAAGCTTTAGTTGATATATTGCAATATAGATTGTACTTCTATGGCAATGCAATAAAGAATACATTGGATGAAGTGCTTACCAGTTGATAACGGAGAAACAGAAGAGACCATGCAAGGTAGAGGAAGGACAAGTAAAACTCAGGATGAGTTAGATTAGATCTTTAGAGGTTAAGCAACATCAAAACTGCTGTAATGCATATCTATACAAATCATGCTGCTGGTAATCTGATAATCATGAAGCTACCAACTTGATAGCCATTCCAAATGGAAGAAGATCACATTTCAGTGATGAGGTGGAAGATAAGAATAGTGAATTGTTTTACAACATGAACAAGCTATAAACTTAGTTACTATTAAAAAACAACTTATGCTTCCAAAATTTGTTTAAACATTAAAACACAAGGGTAACTTATCTATATTCTTTTACTGGTTTTAGTCATTGGATTGAGGTCATACAAGAGTACCACCATGAAGGGTTTAGGCCATCATATCATGTCAACCTCTGTACTTATTTTTGTGCTGTCCATCTGTTAGTTGAACCAAGAAATTATAGGACACAAAAGAACACAAACTAATATCTAATGTGTGTTTATCCAGAAAATATGCTAAGTTACTTCACTACTTTCTTAAAGATCTTACAGAATCTAAGATCATTACGCAGCAATTATTTTCCCTGAAAAATATATCATCAATAATGGTGTTACTGTTATATATCATCAATAATGGTGTTACTGTTATAATCAAAAATATTGCTAGCACAAAATGTGAGAGGCCTAAAAAATATCCATAGAGTTGGAATGTGCAGGAGTTGATAAGATGCCAGCAAACCAGCCAAAATGTGGAAATATATTGATTGACATTGTATAGGCTTTGATCTAACCAAGGACACCAGAATGAAATGAGGATAAAATGTGCAATTCCATTTCTATGACTGTGCAACAATTCTGACCATGAGTTACCTGTTGGCATGCCTGTTATTAGATCCCCCTTAGTTGTTATTCATCACCTTAGATTGAGTAAAAAGTGGAAAGATTTGATAGACAAAAAAATAGCACTATAAAATTTTAAAGGTAATCCTTACACAATCTACAACAAAGTATAACGTTGGTGCTTAACTGGCTTGTCTAACATTAAGAGAAAATACCTCTGAAGTGTATCATTTCTAAATTCCCCAGAAATGCCTATGATCTGCTTCTCATGGTTAGCTAAACTGAAATATCTTCCCCACATTCAATGAACTGTTTATAGCAGAGCTGATATCCTGATATAAGTTGGTTGTCTGATAAATTATCCATTAGCTACTTCAGTCTCTCTACACATGCACAGTACTCAAAGTTGCAAGTTTTCATAGGATGTTTATCGAAATATACAGCTATACCAGTATAATGTTTATCGTCGTTTTTTTTTGTTCAACTAAAGTGAGAATACATAAAGTAATTTTAGAATGGAAAACACATAAATTTCTGCAACCGTCCTGTTCCCCACACACAAGAAGGCAACATTATGAAATCTCACTTTCTCTTACACCCCCTACAAATACACTTTTCAATACAACAGCATGACTTATTTCCATAACATAGTTGGATGGACTAACATGTTGTCTTCTTCACTTCTGCTTATTTGGAATTGATGTCTAGAATAACTGAAAAGAGATTTCAATAAACTATATACCCTCAAAGCCTTTCTTCCTCATCTAGATTTTTCACTTCTTCATTATTGCTGTTTATTTTGTTGGTGTAGTTGTTCCTCTATCAAAAAATATCCAAAAGCAGATAAGAAGAAAAAAGAAAAATTGTATAAAAAAAAACAAAATAAAATTCCAGGAAGTAGATAAAAAAAAGAAAGAATACAATATCCAAAGTGAATTTTATGAATGATATTGATATTCGACATGAGTTTGGTTATTGCTATATTATTGTACTCCATTAAAAAGGCATATATTAAATTTTATTTTCTCCAGGGAAGTGAGTCTCAATGTTGTAAAAGAGAAAAATCTGCTATAATAAAATTTTTTTTAAAAACCAGAAACAAAAAACAAAAAAAATCACAGTTTGCTCATTGAACCAACTTCTCTAGCTTATATATCTGCTTTTCAAACAAGAAGCCAAAACACACTCACTCGTGTACCGGTCCCAGTATCTAAGCAGGCCATTTAATGTCAGTTTTCCATGTTGGCAACACATATTCTTCAAACAGAGTTACAATGAAATTAGCCTTGCAAAATTTGAAAGGAAAAAAAAAAACACCTCTCATATCTGACTCAGACAATCACAAAATACACGTAATTACTAAAATAACTGCAATAGACTTGTTAGTATTTGCTTGGGTCATTTTAGGCAACCCTCCAAGCAGTTTCCTAGTCAGTCCCAATCTCCACAAGATATTTCATCCCATTTTGGGATAACTAATTCTGCTACACCAAGACTGAGTTGATGTGGGTATTTTCTACCACTTCTACCAGAACTGTTCAACCATACATGAACAGACTTGACAGCAAACAATACACCATGATTAACACATTCCTCCCTATACAGTTAAGCTTTGCTTGTAGAAGGGTGGTCCTACACTAGACTGAATACAACTAGGGCATTCTTTAGCATTTGATGAGATACCTCAGGTTAACTCTGATCCAGCAGATCTGTGATCAAAGGCTTTTCATTCATGACAATCCCACCTGTTTTGCAGACAATGTATTCAGGACTGACCTACTGAATATGTCAACTTTTTTTTTTAACCCTTTAGCATTAATATTACTCTGTCAAATTTAAAACCTATTAGTCTACATTGTTTTGAATTAATCATACATTATTTTGTAACTTTGAGATTTCAATGATGTGATTGTATATTTTTAGAATGGCATTGTAAAGTAGATGTAAGAGGCCAGATTTTGACAGTCTGGACATAAAACAAGTAGAATATTTGAGCCAGATATAACCAGCTTAAAGACAGTTAGGTATGATTTGAGTGAAGTTTGGCTACAAGTTTGACCATGTCAAGCAACTGCAAAAAGGCTCCCTTTGTGTCATAGAAATGTTCAAGCAAAACTAACTACAACAATTCAACAATAACTTTAACTCAAAATATTCGACTGGCTATTTCATATTTTACTTAACACAAACAGTGGATCTATTTAAATTACATATGTACAGGAAATAAAAATACAAAACCAACAATGATATAAACAAATAAGAATTTTTTCCCCATTGTATATAAAGCATTGTTAATTTTAGGTATGGTTGTTGTTAAGAAATTTATTTCCCTGCCACATTGTTTTGGGTTCAGTACCATTACGTGGTACCTTGGGCAAGTATCTTCTACACTAGACCATCCAAAGCCTCGTGAATGAATTTAGTATATGAAAAACTGAAAAAAGTTTGTCATATGTATTCATGTGTGTGTATTTTCTTGTCTTGATATCATACAATAGTTATAAGTAATTGTCACCATAATTCAAGAGATGGCCTTTATTTCCAATTTTCTGTGTAAACAAGTCCAACCATGGGGAAATATGGCCTTGCTTGGAAACAGGCAAGGGCTGGTGACAGCAAACACATCCAGTTTTTCATCTGTCATGACTATGTGACATGTGGCCAACCAATACAAGTCACCATCCCAGCCGGATCCTCTGAGAAGTGAACATGATATGCAAGATCCAACTTATAAAATTGAGCAACATGAGCAAACAGTCTGAGCTGATGCTCCCAAATCATACAAGTAACAGGATGCATCCCAATTTGAGTATAGTTATTCTTAACTCTATGCTCCAAATAATAGATGGTGGTGGTTGTTGCAGTTTAGCCCAGCTTAACTATTTGATGAAAAGGTGTTCTAATTGGGATCATCTGGTCTTTTTGTATAACAAGGCTTACACCAGTTCAATGTATATCTATTTAAGACAACAGGCATGATTTGAAGGGGATATGGCTATCAGTTCCAGCAGGCCAAGCAACTATATAGAGGCAACCTCGACATGATTGATTTAATAAGCCATCAATCACTTCAATGCTAAGTTTATCATTCACTATAATCACATCTTAATATTCAGAGCATTAGGTACGAATAACTGTGAAATATGTTTTCTATAGGAAAACAGAATTTAAATAGTAGTCATATTCCAGAATAACAATAAAAAGGATTTCTTACTTTGACATAAGATTACAATTTCACAAATGAGAATGTGTGATATTCATGCCTTATCAATGGAACTAACAGCACATGTGAGCTACAGGTGAGTATTGAAATCAAGTTGTAAACTTCATTAGGAGAGAATTTACATCCATTCCTTTATCAAAAAACAACTTAATATTCATTTTCACATCATGTTATGGACAGGACAGGTCTTACATGATTTGATATTTCATTTCAGGTGGCAAGCTGGCAGAATCGTTAGTGCTCTGGGCAAAATGCTTAACGACATTCTGTTTGTCTCTATGTTCTGAGTTGAAATTCTGCCAAGGTCAACTTTACCTTTCATCCTTTTCAGGTTGATAAATTAAGTGCCAGTGGAATGCTGGAGTCAATATAATTGACTAGTCCTTTCCCCAAAAATTTCAGGCCCTGTAACTTTAATAGAAAGGGTTATTTGATATTTCATCATGGTCCACAAAATTTGGCACACACAGCAACAGAAGACTAGCTAACTTTGTTGTTGTGCTTGGCTTAAAATGTGGACTTTTATCATACCATTCTGCATTGAAGAAGTTGTCAGAAGTTAGACTAGAATCCTTTCTATCTGTATTAGCTCTTACTTGGAATTATTGTCTTCACAGGGCTGGGACACCCCTTCTAACACTAACCACTTTACAGAGTGCACTGGGTGCATTTTATCATGCCACCACACTGGCAAGGTCTCTTCTATCCTGTATTGGTTCTTATTTTCTTTTATACATTTCAGTCATTTGGCTGCGGCCATGCTGGAGTACTACCTTGAAGGGTTTTAGTGGAAGAAATTGACCCCAGGACTTATTCTTTGTAAGCCTAGTACTTATTCTATCGGTCTCCCCTGCTGAACCACCAAGCTACAGGGACATAAACACACCAACATCGGTTATCAAGCGATGGTGGGGGGACAAACACAGACACACACACACATATATATATATATATATATATATATATATATATATATATATATATATATATATACATATATATATATATATATATACATATACACTACGGGCTTCTTTCAGTTCCATCTACCAAATCCACTCACAAGGCTTTGGTCAACCCAAAGCTATAGTAGAAGACACTTGCTCAAGGTGCCACGCAGCAGGACTGAACTTGGAACCATGTGGTTGGGAAGCAAGCTTCTTATTTCTTGATTGCCCACAATGGGCTAAACATAGAGGGAACAAACAAGGACAAAGGGATTAAATCAATTACATCGACCCCAGTGTGTAACTGGTACTTAATTTATCAACCCCAAAAGGATGAAAGGGAAAGTCGACCGCGGCAGAATTTGAACTCAGAACGTAATAGCAGACGAAATACCACTAAGCATTTCATTAGGCGTGCTAACATTTCTGCCAACTCGCTGCCTTAAGCAAGATTCTTACCAAACAGCGACGCCTGCACATATACCAAGCTTTTGTATTTTTAGATGGGCAGCCTGTGATTGTGGCTTGCAGAATCTATGCTTTGCTTGTATAGTACATTTTTTTGGTGGCAGGTGAATAGGGAGGAGCATATTGTCTATGGTCAAATGCTTTTTACAATAATAATAGTAATGAAAATGATGTAGTAAATAAATAAATATGAACACAAAATTATTTATTAAAGAGGAAATAAAAATACATCTATAAAATGTAATGAACTGTTGTTAATTCTTTGTCCTTTTTTAACACTTTTCATATTGCTTTGAATGCAAATATAGGTTTTGTGTTTCTGCAAAATTTCAAATTATTACATATTTTTAGGAATTTTTTTATGACTAAATATCCTACTGAGTATTATAGTCACTTAAATGCTATGTAAACTGAGGTAATTTGAGCAATGTACCATATTTACAAGCATTGTGCACTACAGCCATTATCTTGTACAAATTAATAAACAATGTAGTATCTCACTCAGTATCTCACTTAGTCAGCACATCATAATGTTTGAAGATTTACAATGTATTTGCTCAGTTGAATGTTCCTATAACTTCTATCGACTTAAAAATGAGTAGAACTTTATATTCAGCTAAGAAAAAACGATCCATTGCCTGACTGTGTTTCTTCTTTCTGCTCTTTTGGTTTTGCTGATAGCCAGGCACTTGTTGTGACCCAAGTGGTTGTCATTCCTCTTTCTGAGGCAATAATTTTAAATATTTTGCCTAATTGTTCCTTCCCAGGGCAACATCTTCTGGAATAATTTTCCCATTCATGTTTACCTCTCCAACTACTAACCCACAATCAGATTCAATATTTACAATAACCTCATTTAGTCTAACAAGATATAAAAATTCAAAAGCACTGCTTTGAAAATAAAAGAGAATACATTATAGAATATTTGCAACTAGATTTTGAATATGAATAAAATGTTCTGCAGTTCAATGCCTAAGTAAAAACAAAATATAAGTATGTGGTCACTTGCCCTACTAGAGAAAGTGATAACATTTTCTTCAACTGTTTTAAATATGAACACATTATACAATGTAACCCTAGATAGATTATGTCTGAAAAAAAAAATGAGAGGATGGTCATGGCAAGCATTGCTTTGATCAGGGATGGCAAGATACTAAACAATAACACTGCAGATTTCATGTATATGTGAAACAATTTAATTTCTTATAGGTTCACGCCAAGTTTATGACATACATTTCCAACATGTGCTGAAAGTGCTGGAGAATCAAACTCACACACACATCAAAGAAACAGAAATACAGATAATGGTCTGTTACTTTAGAGTTATCAGCTGAATAGAACAAAAGCTTTGCAGTTTGAAGAGAGGAGACCAAGCCACTGCCTTAATTGTAAAGTGAAAAATAGAATTAAAATTACTTTCATCTTTTTTTTTTTCAACTTTTATGTCCCCTTAGATTCTAACACTAGATTTATAAGAGAAGAAAAATGGGAGATTGTGATATTCAAGCTTTTCCACTGTCTCTTTTTAGAGATATTAGTAGAGCTTCTCCAGTCGAAACCCTATGCATTATCTATCACTTATCTGTTCATGTCACGTTCATTAATAATGAAATATGCGATTATAACATTTAATAAAAAATCTTCCACAACTAAAAAGTGATTTAGAAGAACAATGGTTGTTTGTGCCATGTCAAAGATCATGGGTTCTAATAGCATTGCATTGTTAATGAGCCTAATTAAACAATAAAATTCACTTTCACTTTATGGTAGAATGGATTGTGAAGATTTCTCAGAAACAAAGACATGGAATGTATAGAGTAGGAACAGTATAAGTGAAATAACTGCAACCAAGAGTTAAAATGAGAACATTAACTCATTTCACCCAGATCACAATCTTAATTTACTGCACATGAATCCACAAATCAGTATCTTAAGTACACAGTTTCAGTGCTTAGAAACTAGTTGGAGATTATAATGTTTGAAAAGTTCAAGGTATTTAGGACATCATCATCCCCATTTAATATCTAATTTTCCAGGCTTGCATGGGATAGACAGAATTTGTTAAAGCAGCTTTTCTATAGCCAGATGCCCTTGTTGATGTCAACCTTCACCTGTTTCCAAGCAAGGTAACACTTTGCCATGGCCAGACATGTTTTCATGGAAGGTTGAAAAGGAATGACACCACTTGTATGAAGGTGACACTTGTTTAACAACCATCATGCAATGTTAACACAAAGAGACACACACATATTTTTTACTGGTTTCAGTCATTTGACTGCGGCAATGACAGGACATCACCTTGAAAAGTTTAGTCAAACAAATCAACCCTAGGGCTTATTCTATAGGTCTCTTTTGCTGAACTGCTTGCTAACTTATGGGAAAGTAAACAAACCAATACCAGTCATCAAGTGGAGAAAGGGAACAAGCACAAACACAGATATATATATATATATAAATATAAAAATCAAAATCGCTGATGTGGCTGATGACAGTACTGCCTGATTGGCACTTATGCCAGTGGAATGTTAAAAGCACATCCGAGCGTGATCGTTGCCAGAACCGCCTCACTGGCCCTCGTGCAGGTGGCACGTAAAAGCACCCACTACACTCTCTTTGTAGTGGTTGGTGTTAGAAAGGGCATCCAGCTGTAGAAATTTTGCCAGATTAGATTGGAGCCTGGCGTAGCCTTCTAGCTCATCAGTCCTCAGTCAAACCGTCCAACCCATGCCAGCAAGAAAAGCGGATGTTAAACAACGATGATGATGATGATATATATATATATATATATATATATAGAGAGAGAGAGAGAGAGGGGGGGGAGAAACACACACACACACACACAATGGGCTTCTTTCAGCTTTAGTTTTTCAAATCCTTTCATAAGGCTTTGTCAGGCCAAAATGCCATGAAGTGAGACTGAACCCAGAACCATGTAGATGAGAAGCAAACTTTCCTACCACACAGCCATGCCTGCATCTTGAGAATATTGTGCCACTTACAGAAAGACATTATATTGTAGACTCATCTACTTCATACCAAAACAGATAAAAATAACGATGATGATGAAAATATTTGGAATAGCAAGCTCAACTAACCTAACACAATTTATATTAGTTTATCATAGATGCTAGAGGTAAATTATTTAAAGAAATATATTTAGTGAATGTTATAAAAGGAATGAGCAGATGAATATTTTAATAGATCTATTCATACAAGGAAAAAAATCACAACACAAAGATGCTTTCAGTTATTTCATTCAAGCATTAAATATCTGGAAGATGGCTTTTTGATGAAAAGACTATCCAGTGCAGTCTGTCATACAAAAGAACTAACTCCTTATATTAAAGATGTAAACCATTGCTGTTAACTTCTGTAGAAAATTAGAGCTTTGAGCTATAGTGCTAAGACTCAAAGTACAAAATTCATAATGTTTATGGTTATTACAATGCTAAACCAAATAAGGAAAACTGTTCAGTACTTAGTCGAGTAGAGCAAAAGACAGAGAAAGGAAAATAGAAAATAGTCGTTTTAATCCTTTAGCATTTAAACTGGCCATATCCAACCCAAATATTCAACCTTGTTTTACATTCAAGCTATCTAGATTCAGCCTCTCACACCTATTCTTCAATGTCATTTTAAAAATAAACAACCAAATTATCAAAATCTCAAAGCTATAAAATAATGCATGATTAATTCAAAACTATGTAAACAGATAAGCATTACATTTGTCAGAGTAATTGGAATGCAAAAGGGTTAATGATCCATAGGGGCAAGCATTGCTGTGTGGTTAGAAGTTTCCTTCCCAACCATATGGTTCCGGGTTCAATCTCACAGTATGGCATCTTGGACATGTGTCTTCTGCTATAACCTCAGGCCAACCAAAGCTTTGTGAGTAGATTTGGTACACAGTAACTAAAAGAAGCCCATCAAAAAGTAGATGTAAAAATGATGATGATGATGATGATCCATCTAACCTAAAGACAGGAAAAAAAAATGCACAATGGTGGTAATATTTCAAAATGAACACACCTTAACGGGGGCTCAATTTCAGTAAACTAGAATTAGAATGATGAAACCTGGTACAAGCATTTTCAAAGAATATCCAAGACTTCATCACTGAACCATCGATCAACAATTTTATCAAACTTATTCCAGTCAGCCAATAAAATAGTTTTTGAAGATTTGCCATGAATTTGATATAGTTGAGTCTCAAACTGCTTAACAACACATAGAACTTATTATATTCAGCTAAAATGATCCAGGGCTGTCATCCTATATTTCTTGTCTAAGATTTCACTAACTCAGCAAAAGTAGACTGAAATGAACAACTGATGACCCGTTAGATATGTTGATTAATTATGAGATCAAAGCCTGGACTGGCCAATCGAACATTTTATCTCCTAAGGATTCAGTAAAAAAAGCACCAATGTCAAAACCAGGTTAAATTTAGTACTCAGTTTGAGGGTTACTACAATTAACTATTCCGATTTGGAGAAGAGCTTGGTTATACAACCAGAATTTCGGAATCATAACTTCCTCTTAATACACATACAACTGATTCTTTTGTTGTTAAAAATTTAAAAAACAAAAAAAAAAAACCTTTAAAAAGTTAATTTTCTCTACTTCATAATACAAACTTTTCTTGAACAGGAATTAGAAAGTTGCAGGTATTTTAGGTAATTTGAATAATATTGGGCAAACACAACTACAGTTAGCAATAAAAAAATTACCTTTTTCCAATATTAGTAAAGTAGACAATGTGAAAACAATAAATAAAATATAGAAAGTAAAGGACAAAAGAATGAAATAATAATATACACATATAACCCATGCCAGCATAGAAAATGGCCATTAAATGATGATGATGATGATGATGATGATGATATATATATATATATATATATATATATATATATATATATATATATATATATATATGTATAATATAAACTTACTTAGAAATGGATGTGTGGTGTTCAATCATATATATATATATATATATATATATATATATAATTTTGTTTAAAAGAGTTCCAACACTGTCTGTTTTTTATGTTTTATTTATATTCCTGCAGAACCAATGTGGGGTATAGAATATGGAATATACAATATATAATATAAAATAAAATAAAATAAAAATGGATGGCACCATGAAATAAAGTATTGAATGTAGATGAAATATTGAGTGTTCAATATAAAGGATCAAATATATAAATACAAATATAAATATATAAAGGTGACTCGAGTTTCAGGGCTATTTCCCTTCGTCATGGCCAAGATGGACGATTACGTTTTGTGACGTCCTGTACCCATATATGCATATATATATATATATATATATATATATATATATATATGTAAGTATGTACATATATGTATGTATATATGCATATATATTTTATTCATATTATTATATGATTGAATGCCACGCATCCATTTCCAAGTAAGTTTATCTTAATAATTTTGATGTGACTCTACCCTGTAATGTTCTCTCTCTCCCCCTTTGTTTTCTCTCTCTTCCTTTCTCTAATTCTTTTCCCTCCCCTTCTCCCCGTTTCGTTTTTTCTCTCTCATCCTTTCTCTAATTTTTTTCTCCCCTTCACCGTTTTCTATCTGTCTGTCTGTCTGTCTCTCTCCCTCCCTCTTCCTCCTTTACTCTCTCTCATTGCTCACATGTGACCATCATCCATCTTTCTTTTCTTCACGTGATCATCGTTCTTTTCCCTCAGTCTGTCGCACAGATCAGACGCATTTTTATCTGTCTCCTTTCCTATTTTTTCTCTTGTCAAAGAATATTCCTCCAGCGTTCACTACCTTACCACATCTGGCCTAACGAACCTCCATGTTTGTTGTGATTTGTTTTATTGTATGTCTCCATGTCTCCACTGTCATATTTTTGTTACCAACTTTGACCCTCTGCAAATCCTAAATTTTATTTTGGTTCATGGGAGCAACTGTTTTCCAAAGCCTCATACTGTTGTTAATTGCTCGAAATGTGGAGTAGATGAACAGCCGACAGCTGATGACAGGTCGTTCTTTATGTTACTTGTCTTGTTTTCCATTTGTTTCTCTCGTTCACATATCCAAGTTTGCACTTGTATTTCATGTTGTTTACATTTTGTGATGTCCCGTACCCATTTATGCATATATATCTTAGCCTATGCCCCTCAACCGGGGATACCGGATGGTCTGAAAGACCAATTCTATGACACCCTCTTGCAAACTACCTCGTCTACAAGAGACAGGGACCTTCTCTTTGTGGCTGGTGACTTCAATGGTCATGTCGGACGTCGTGCTGGAGGCTTCCATGGCATACATGGAGGCTATGGTTTCGGTTCCCACAATGAGGAGGGAACCAGACTGCTGGAGTTCTGTGATGCAACCGATCTTATGGCTTGCAATACCAACTTCAGGAAACCTGCCTGTCACCTAGTCACCTACCGATCCGGCAGACACTCTAGCCAAATCGACTACATCCTCGACAGAAATAGAGAAAGAGGGAGGCTTATAAATGCCAAAACCCTCCCCGGCGAAGAATGTACACCCCAACACAGATTAGTAGCCAGCGACTTCGAGATCAAGGCAATATGGGTGCCCAGAAGTAGACCGGCTTGGAGGAGAAGGGTATGGAAGCTTAAAGACCCTGCAAATGGACAGAGACTTAGAGACAAGTTACTTGAAACATTTGACGAAATAGAAGGGGATATAGCATCATACAACGTGGAAGACAATTGGAGATTTCTGCGGGACAACCTGTTAAGAGCCACCGACCAGATCTGTGGCTGGTGTAAAGTCCCCTCTCGACCCAGAGTAACGTGGTGGTGGAACAAGGAGGTAGACGGGGCTATTAGACAAAAGAAACAGGCTTGGAAGGACTGGAAGAACGGTGGTAGCAGGGAATTGTACCAATCTGCCAGAAGGGAAGCTAGGCAACAGGTTTATTTAGCCAGAGGGGAAGCAGATAAGAAAAGATTTGCCAATGTTCTGCGCCGTGAGGACTAAAGACTCGAGGTATTTCGTGTTGCAAGACAGTGTAGGAGAGAGAATAGTGATGTCGTAGGAGGGAAATGTGTTCGCATGGATGATGGTACGTTTGCACTAAATGAGGCTGCAAAGAAAGAGGTCTGGAGATGCCACTACGATAGATTGCTTAATAAAGAGAATGAATGGGAGAAAGAGAGCCTGCCATACGTCGACCCAACAGAGGGACCAGCTATCCGAGTTGACAGTACCAGGGTAGATAAAGCAATTAAGAGTATGAAGACAGGGAAAGCCCCCGGCCCATCAGGAATCACTGCAGAGATGCTCAAAATATCTGGCAGTGTTGGCTACAGCCTAGTCACCCGTATTACGAACCAGGTGATACACGAAGGAGTCATACCCAATGACTGGTGTAGCAGCACCATAGTCAACTGCTACAAAGGTAAAGGTGATGCTTTAGATACAAATAATTACAGAGGCATCAAGCTGTTAGATCAGGTTATGAAAGTTACGGAGGGGGTCATAGCCCAACTAATTAGGGAGCGAATCAATTTAGATGAGATGCAGTTTGGGTTCGTGCCAGGTAAAAGCACCACTGATGCCATATTTCTAGTGAGACAGCTGCAGGAGAAATACCTAGCCAAGGATAAACCTCTGTACCTGGCCTTCGTTGACATGGAAAAAGCCTTTGACAGGGTCCCCCGATCCCTTATCTGGTGGTCAATGAGGAAACTTGGGATAGAAGAATGGTTAGTGAGAGCTGTGCGAGCCATGTACAGAGATGCTGCCAGTAAGGTGAGGGTTGGAAATGAGTACAGTAATGAATTCCTGGTAGAGGTAGGGGTCCACCAAGGTCCCGTCCTCAGTCCCCTCCTATTTATCATAGTCCTCCAGGCGATCACAGAGGAATTCAAGACAGGTTGCCCTTGAGAGCTCCTCTATGCTGATGACCTTGCACTAATTGCGGAGTCACTATCAGAACTAGAGGAGAAGTTTCAAGTGTGGAAGCAAGGACTAGAATCGAAGGGCCTTAGAGTCAACCTAGCAAAAACCAAAATCCTAATAAGTAGGAAGGTAGATAAAACACAAACCCCTTCAGGTAGATGGCCCTGCTCGGTATGTAGAAAAGGAGTAGGTAGTAACTCTATAAGATGTACCCGGTGCAAGCTATGGACACATAAGAGGTGCAGCAATATCAAAGACAGATTAACTACGAAGTTAGTTTTTGTATGTGGCAGATGTTCAGGTGCAATAAACACTGTAAACAAACAGGAAACAACTTCTATCTCATTCCAGGGAGAAAAACTAGAGGTAGTCGATAGCTTCCGCTATCTGGGTGACTAAGTTAGTAGTGGGGGTGGGTGTGCTGAAAGTGTAGCTGCTAGAATAAGAATAGCCTGGGCAAAGTTTAGAGAGCTCTTACCCCTGCTGACGACAAAGGGACTCTCACTCAGAGTAAAAGGCAGACTGTATGACGCATGTGTACGAACAGCCATGCTACATGGCAGTGAAATATGGGCTGTGACTGCTGAGGACATGCATAAGCTCGCAAGGAATGAAGCCAGTATTCTCCGCTGGATGTGTAATGTCAGTGTGCATACCCGTCAGAGTGTAAGTATCTTGAGAGAAAAGCTGAACATTAGAAGCATCAGTTGTGGTGTACAAGAGAGACGATTGCGCTGGTATGGACATGTGGTGAGAATGGATGAGGATAGCTGCGTGAAAAAGTGCCACACCCTAACAGTTGAGGGAACCCGTGGAAGAGGTAGGCCCAGGAAGACCTGGGCTGAGGTGGTGAGGCAAGACCTTCGTACATTGGGCCTCAGCGAGGCGCTGACTACTGACCGAGACCTTTGGAAATGTGCTGTGCGTGAGAAGACCAGGCAAGCCAAGTGAGATCGTTGCCAGTGCCCCTGGACTGGCTCTTGTGCGGGTGGCACATAAGATGTACCATTTTGAGTGTGGCCGTTGCCAGTACCGCCTGACTGGCTCCCGTAGGATTTTCGAGCGAGATCGTTGCCAGTGCCCCTGGACTGGCTCTTGTGCGGGTGGCACATGGGATGCACCATTTTGAGCGTGGCCGTTGCCAGTACTGCCTGACTGGCCTTCATAGGATTTTCGAGCGAGATCGTTGCCAGTGCCCCTGGACTGGCTCTTGTGCAGGTGGCACATGGGATGCACCATTTTGAGCGTGGCCGTTGCCAGTACTGCCTGACTGGCCTTCATAGGATCTTCGAGCGAGATCGTTGCCAGTGCCGCTGGACTAGCTCTTGTGCGGGTGGCACATAAAAGACACCATTTTGAGCATGGCCGTTGCCAGTACCGCCTGACTGGCCCTTGTGTAGGTGACACGTAAAAGCACCCACTACACTCTCGGAGTGGTTGGCGTTAGGAAGGGCATCCAGCTGTAGAAACTCTGCCAAATTAGATTGGAGCCTGGTGTTGCCATCCGGTTTCACCAGTCCTCAGTCAAATTGTCCAACCCATGCCAGCATAAAAAGCGGAGGTTAAACGATGATGATGATGATGATGATGATGATACATATAAAAGTATGTACATATATGCATGTATATAAGCATATATATATAATTATATTATATTATGTGTGTCTGTATATATATATATATATATATAATTACATTATATTATATTGTGTGTGTATATATATATATATTACCAAAACAAAATTATAAAGTAGAAATTAATAAAACAATGTGCTTTAATGGCTGCAATGACTACTGCAATAAAATTGTTAAAATTATATATATAAATTGTTAAAAAAATGTAATGAGAAATCAGAGAGCAAATGGTAAAAGTATAAATCATATATATCAATAAAGACATAAAACATGTTGATATATATAGCATTAGACATGACAGCTTTTAAGCAATTAATAAATGCAGAAGTTGGCTTAGGAAAAATGTATCCTCTTCAATATGCAAGTTTGTGTATGTGTATGTGTGAGTATTTTGCCTTAGAGGCAAATAAAGTACACATGGACTAATTGGTAAAGATGTTATCACCTGATCATTGCTATGCATTTGTTTTGATGCAATACATATTATGGGAACATTGAAACAAATTCTCTTAAAATGCTCAGATGGCTCACTAGGAGTCAGAAGCTTCTGTTAACTAGAAGACATAATAACAGGAGAAGTGATTGTTCTGAAAGTATAGTAGTGAGGGTAAG
>NC_142938.1:44124086-44131586 GCF_046866305.1 Octopus bimaculoides
TATATATATATATATATATGTATATATATATATATGTATATATATATGTATATATATGTGTATATATATATATGTTTTTGTATTTATTTTTACTCGCATATATATATATATATATATATATATAAGTCAGTAAATAGTGGGGTTGTGTTAACCGCACGTGGAGAAATAATAGGCTCCTGCAGGATTTTCGAGCGAGATCGTTGCCAGTGCCCCTGGACTGGCTTGTGCGGGTGGCACATAAAAGACACCATTTCGAGCGTGGCCGTTTTCGTGCGGGTGACACGTAAAAGCACCCACTACACTCTCTGAGTGGTTGGCGTTAGGAAGGGCATCCAGCTGTAGAAACTCTGCCAAATCAGACTGGAGCCTGGTGTTGCCATCCGGTTTCACCAGTCCTCAGTCAAATCGTCCAACCCATGCTAGCATGGAAAGCGGACGTTAAACGATGATGATGATGATGATGATGATGTATATATATATATATATATATGTATGTATATATGTATGTATATATATATATATGTATGTATATATATATAAGTATATGTATATATATATATATATATATATATATATATATATATATATATATATATATATAAGTACTTAGTAACACTCAGAAGATTTTGACTTACACTCCAGAATCTTTACCGATGACCAAGTTAGTGGGGTAAAGAGTTGCTACAAGGGGAATCCAAGTGAATAGATATGGAGAAAATTAGGCAAATTGACAGATAAAACTCCTTGGGTTTGACATATAAAGAATATATATACATGCATACATGTGAATAATGAAAAGGCAAAGACTGAAAGATTTTCAGATGATTAATATTCAAGTATAAATATATATATATTTATATATTGATAGAGCAAACTTACTCCGATTACATAAATTCAAAGAATTAGAGGGGAGAAGGTATGGTGTTATAAGTCTGACAGCTGTTTCTGGAGGCTCGGAGTTACTTCATAATGTTGGCGGATGTACTTCACCAGTAATGGAAGCAAACAAACATTGGATAAAATCCTTGCCAAGCCCACCTTACATCCTCTCCTTGCCAAACCCAACACATACATCTTCTCCATTCACTAGTCATGGTTACCTACCACCTCATTTATTATACTTACTCTTTTGTACTACCATCAGTACACTCTCTTAGGTCTTAGATCTATTGCCACCCAACACTTCCTCTCACTGTTATCTCACTACCTGCCCTTATATCTCTAGAATACCCTCTAACCTTCTTTACCTTATTGCACCAACTGTTTTACCCAATACACCTCTCTCTCCATCCTCTGCCATCCCATCCAGGATGTTTTGTAACATTCACACTCTGCTTTTCTCTTTCCCTCCACTTCTATAGCACCCTCCAGTATCTCCCCACCACCCACTTTTTGATCTGCTCTCACACTTCCCACTCTCTTTCTTTCAGGATTCTTCTCCACTATAGCCTATTGCTCTTTACTGTCCCCTTTCCCTTACAGTCCCATTCATACTCACCCTTATGATATAGGGTAGCCTGAGAAAACCCACCCTTTCACCTTTCCACTGTCTTGCCATCTTTCTCAATAACTCTTCACTAATCCCTTCCTTTTTCTTTGTTCTCTGCTATACTCCTTCCCCACTACTATTACTCACCCTTCTACCTACAATCATCGTACCCTCTCTTTTCTATTCCCCCTCAGTAATATGAGTGACTCTAGGCCCTTAGCCGTGCAAGTTATGAGGCAATCTTCCCAAGTGCTAGTGCTATGAAAAAAAAGTATCCAGTACATTCTGTGAAGTTGTTGGCATTAGGAAGGGCATCCAGCCAGGGAACCCATGCAAAAGTAAACAGTGAAACACTACGGAATCCTCTCATTAGATCCCTGCTGAACAGGCCAACTCATGCCAGCATGGAAGCCAGACACTGATAGATGATAATGTGCAAGGATGAATCACAAGCACAAGCATGAGGTTAAATGGTTAATACCCAGTCACTGAGTGGGTGAGTGCTCAAGCTCTTAAGAGTAGAGTTAATTTAACAATATGTAGATAATCATTAAGTAGAAAGTGTCAATGTTAAAAGCAACAGCAAGCTCAACCTACATGTCTTTTGTCACGGGCAGTGCTGAGATCAGTTTTTTCCATGGATGTCACCAGAACAGGAATCTAAGTCCTGTTGGCTTTATCAATAAGTCAATAAGGTTGATCACACAGAGGATCGATGTACTTGATTATGTGAACTTAAATAATTGATTTGATCAGAATATTAGGCAGGTAATTTAAGGAAGGATTTATTTATTTAATTAAAGCATGTGGTTGATTGAACTGACATCAATATCCTACTGATACTCATCATCAAACAGAAGACTGAAAGACCAAGTTAACATTAATTGATTGTCAAGTCAGAACATTGAAACTGCACTATTTAGTATCTTATTTTCAATTAAATGCTCAAGTATAGCACTCATGGCAGAATAATACAGAATTGAATTAGAGCTTCTAGACTTCTGTTACCATATTTCTCATGAAATACACCACCTTTGTTTTAATTAATTTTGAATATAATGAAGAATTTAGTAAAATAAATGTCAATTAAGTTGGTATTTGGAACATAAATTAATATGAAAAGTTTCAAATTTAGATCACTATAAAATAGGAAGTTTGTATCATAGAATCATGGATGTGCTCAAGTGGGTTGGTATCAAAAGAGTTAACGACTCAGTTGTGTTTGTTTATTTCTACACTGTAACAGATTGTATGATCTCAAAAACAATCAATTTTGTCTTGTCTTAATATATGAAAACAAAGCATCATCTAGCTATAAAATATTTTTGCTTCAGTTATACATTACTTGGTTCACAAAATGATGGTTTATGTTAGTTAGGTATGGAGCCAACTTTTACAGGAGAAAGGAATGTTTGATTTAGTTGACCCACATATATTAAATGGTACTAATTTTATAGAAGCTTGTGAGAAGAACTGTGAAGATTATCCCAATAGCATCTGATTTCAAACCAGAAAAATATTCCAGAGTTATCACTGGATTTTATGTATAGCATGTGTTAAATTCATTTGATGCAATTTTCGTCTGTAAAGTTATTAAATATTGGCAACATTTCACTTCACTTGTGTTACTAATGCCCTTGGAAATAGTGCAGAAGCTGCAGCTTCTCATTCTCCCCGACATCCTAATTTCTGCATCTAAATAAGAACCTGTGATTAAAACAAAATCTCAGATTTAGTTTCAATTTCCAGTTGAAACAGTTTCATATATTAAATCAATACCTCTCATATGAAATATGAATGTTTTACAAATTCTTTTTTTACCTTCATAAAATAACAGATAAAAATCATTACATGTACGATGATAGGAAGATTGCTGAGCAATAATGCAAATGAAACTATAGGGGACATTTCAAGGCCCAAGATAATGGACAATAGAAAGAAATAGCTAAGAAATAATATCATTATTATGTGGTGATGCAGAAGCTAATAATCTAGCTAAGAGTTAAGTCAGCAACTTCAAGTTAAATTTAAAATGATTTCATTGTTTTCCTCAATAGTTTGAAGTCAAAGATTAAGGTGCAGACAATAAGGAAGTCAGAAATATATATATATACATGTATACAAATATATATATATATATATATATATATATATATATACATATATACATATATCATCATCATCATCATCATCGTTTAACGTCTGCTTTCCATGCTAGCATGGGTTGGAAGATTTGACTGAGGACTGGTGAAACCGGATGGCAACACCAGGCTCCAATCTAATTTGGCAGAGTTTCTACAGCTGGATGCCCTTCCTAACGCCAACCACTCAGAGAGTGTAGTGGGTGCTTTTACGTGTCACCCGCACGAAAACGGCCATGCTCGAAATGGTGTCTTTTATGTGCCACCCGCACAAGCCAGTCCAGGGGCACTGGCAACGATGTCACTCGAAAATCCTACGGGAGCCAGTCAGGCGGGTACTGGCAACGGCCACGCTCAAAATGGTGCATCTCATGTGCCAGCCGCACAAGAGCCAGTCCAGGGGCACTGGCAACGATCTTACTTGGCTTGCCGGGTCTTCTCACGCACAGCACATTTCCAAAGGTCTCGGTCAGTAGTCAGCGCCTCGCTGAGGCCCAATGTACGAAGGTCTTGCCTCACCACCTCAGCCCAGGTCTTCCTGGGCCTACCTCTTCCACGGGTTCCCTCAACTGTTAGGGTGTGGCACTTTTTCACGCAGCTATCCTCATCCATTCTCACCACATGTCCATACCAGCGCAATCGTCTCTCTTGCACACCACAACTGATG
This sequence comes from Octopus bimaculoides, assembly GCF_046866305.1. Lineage (NCBI taxonomy): Eukaryota > Metazoa > Mollusca > Cephalopoda > Octopoda > Octopodidae > Octopus > Octopus bimaculoides. Next base: position 44,128,384 of record NC_142938.1, read on the forward strand.
CTTCTAATGTTCAGCTTTTCTCTCAAGATACTTACACTCTGACGGGTATTCACATTGACATTACACATCCAACGGAGCATACTGGCTTCATTCCTTGCGAGCTTACGTATGTCCTCAGCAGTTACAGCCCATGTTTCACTGCCATGTAGCATGGCTGTTCATACGCATGCGTCATACAGTCTGCCTTTTACTCTGAGTGAGAGTCCCTTTGTCGCCAACAGGGGTAAGAGCTCTCTAAACTTTGCCCAGGCTATTCTTATTCTAGCAGCTACACTTTCAGCGCACCCACCCCCACTACTAACTTGGTCACCCAGATAGAGGAAGCTATCGACTACCTCTAGTTTTTCACCCTGGAATGAGATAGAAGTTGTTTCCTGTTTGTTTACAGTCTTTATTGCACCTGAACATCTGCCACAAACAAAAACTAACTTGCTAGTTAACCTGCCTTTGATGTTGCTGCACCTCTTATGTGTCCATAGCTTGCACCGGGTACATCTTATAGAGTTATATGTATAGATATATACATACATATATATGTATACATATATACACACACACATATATATATATATATATATATATATATATATATATATATATATATATATATATTGCTTACCAACCACATGGTTCCGGGTTCAGTCCCACTGCGTGGCACCTTGGGCAAGTGTCTTCTACTATAGCCTCGGGCCGACCAAAGCCTTGTGAGTGGATTTGGTAGACGGAAACTGAAAGAAGCCCGTCGTATATATGTATATATATATGTGTGTGTGTTTGTGTGTCTGTGTTTGTCCTCCTAGCATTGCTTGACAACCGATGCTGGTGTATTTATGTCCCCGTCACTTAGCGGTTCGGCAAAAAGAGACCGATAGAATAAGTACTAGGCTTACAAAGAATAAGTCCCGGGGTCGATTTGCTCGACTAAAGGCGGTGCTCCAGCATGGCCGTAGTCGAATGACTGAAACAAGTAAAAGAGTAATATATATATATATATATATATATATATATATATATATATATATATATATATATACATATATATACATATATAAATATATATACATGTACAGTGGACCAAGTCAGTAGCGAAGAGAGACATTTAGGCCAGTTTTGCTTGAGGATTTCTTTCTCAATTCGTTTTCAGTTTGCCTTATGGAAGTTCAAGCTGGAAAGATTTTGAGAGTTTCTTGTAGGCTGCATATCCATGGTTCCCTTTGGTCTGTACATAGTCAGCTCTACCATGTTGTGATCCGAGAGTAGTTTCGGTGTCACTTTCACATTATGGATGAGATCTATATTATTTGTGAAGCAGAGATCCAGTATGCTACCTGCCATGGTTGGTTGGAATACTACTTGTTCTATGTACAAAGTGTTGATGAGGTTCAGGAGGGACTTCACCTGTCCTTGTTCACATCGTGCCATTCCTGGGAGAGAAAAGCCCCCAGGCCATCTGACATTGGGTAGATTGAAGTCTTCCATAAGAAGTACACTTATGTGTTGTTCTAATGTAACTGGAACTAGTTTTGTAAGGCAGTCTTCAAACTTGCCTACATGATTTGGAGCATCTGGAGGGCAATATGTAGCACATATAACTACATCGAGTTGTCTTATATGTACAAGAAGTGTGTCACATACTGAATTTGAGTGTGACAAAAGGACCTGGGGTGTGAGGTCATCACGGATGTACATAGCAACTCCACCATGACACCTTTCTTTTCTGTCAGTCCTTAATAGAACATACTGTATGTGTATTTCTGCATTTGTTATATCTGGTTTCAGGTGTGTTTCCATAAGTGCTATGCATAAGGCTTGATTGCATGCAACAAGGTCCCTCAGAATAGGAATTTTTGTCATGTTACTGAGTGTTAACAGTCCTCTGATGTTCAGTAAGAGCACCGATGTGATGTGTGTGTTTTTGCCAGTGGTGCCTACCTTCGATCTATTTGCTGTGGTGGTCTAGTGCATTGGGGATAATCCCATCTGTGAGACTGATGTAGCCAGGTCAGCTGCTGTATAATCTTTTGTGCCATGCAAAAAAAAAAAAGTTTGTTGCTCAGCAGCTGCCCTTTCAACAACACATTGATAGGGCTGGTTTGTAGCACACATTACATCTGCGTATCTCCGTTTTGGGGCAATTGGTGTGTAGTCCTTTCCTTTTGGCAGGTGGTTTCTGCCCAGTTTCATACAAATATATATATATATATATATATATATATATATATATATATATATACACACATACATATCTATATATACATACTTATATATATACATATACATATATACTGACCGAGACCTTTGGAAATGTGCTGTGCGTGAGAAGACCCGGCAAGCCAAGTAAGATCGTTGCCAGTGCCCCTGGACTGGCTCTTGTGCAGGTGGCACATGAGATGCACCATTTTGAGCGTGGCCGTTGCCAGTACCGCCTGACTGGCTCCCGTAGGATTTTCGAGTGAGATCGTTGCCAGTGCCCCTGGACTGGCTTGTGCGGGTGGCACATAAAAGACACCATTTCGAGCGTGGCCGTTTTCGTGCGGGTGACACGTAAAAGCACCCACTACACTCTCTGAGTGGTTGGCGTTAGGAAGGGCATCCAGCTGTAGAAACTCTGCCAAATTAGATTGGAGCCTGGTGTTGCCATCCGGTTTCACCAGTCCTCAGTCAAATCGTCCAACCCATGCGAGCATGGAAAGCGGACGTTAAACGATGATGATGATGATGATGATATATACATACATACATATATATACATATATATATACATACATATATATATACATACATATATATATATATACATACATATATATATATACATACACATATATATATACACATATATATATACATACATATATATATATATATATACATATATATATACATACATATATATATATATATATACATATATATATATATACATACATATATATATATATATACATATATATATATATACATATATATATACATACATATATATATACATACATATATATATACATACATATATATATACATACATATATATATACATACATATATATATATATATACATACATAGATACATATACATTCACACATATACATACACACATATATATGTGTGTGTGTGTGTGTGTGTGTATGCATGTGTATATATATATATATATATATATATATATACACATAAATATATATATATACTAGCAGTATAACC
>NC_142938.1:44136586-44164086 GCF_046866305.1 Octopus bimaculoides
TCCTGCAGCTGTCTTACCAGAAATATAGCATCAGTGGTGCTTTTCCCTGGCACGAACCCAAACTGCATCTCATCTAAACTGACCTGCTCCCTGATCAGTTGGGCTATGACCCTCTCCGTGACTTTCATTACCTGATCTAACAACTTGATACCTCTGTAATTATTTGTATCTAAAGCGTCACCTTTACCTTTGTAACAGTTGACTATGGTGCTGCTACACCAGTCATTGGGTATGACTCCTTCGTGTATCACCTGGTTAACATATACATATATATATATACACACATATTAGTGACAGAGACAATATTAATATCGAGAGGTAATATTTATCCCTACTTAGCGATATAAACATGAAGGCATTTTGTGCCAAAAGCCAATGTGAGAATTTCTCAAACTACTGCAGTACACTATTCTATATTTTTGAGATGAGGAATTATGTACATTATTTACAATGGACGGATAGGTATCCTCATCTTGTTTGTTATCACAGTGTTTCGGCTGATGTACTCTCTAAGCTTTCATCATGTGTTCTGGTGGAATTTTGAACCTAACCCTTTATTTGACTAATAGTAGGGGGGCTCCGAAAGGGGTCTCAGGGAGTAGCGTCCCTGCCTTCCTGAGCTAGTTTTCTACCATATTTCTTAAAAATCACGGTAGAGGTCTCGGGACCATTCATGTCTAGAAACTGAGGTTGGGGGTAAGCAAGGGCATGCTACCCATAGAAAATCCAGGCCCCAAAAAAGCCTCATGATAGTAAAGGAGAATGGGTACCAGCCAGCCCAAAGGCTGTGGTGGGCTGCACCTGCCTACCTCAGAAAGGAAGGTGCAAACCCTCATCCTGGGTTGTAGAAGCATGGCTTGCTTTATGATGGCCGACGGCCTGAGAAGAAGCTTGCGGTGAGGTTGGGAAGTTGGAATGTGGGCAGTCTGCATGGAAGGGGAACTGAGGTGTGTGAGGAATTGAGGAAGAGGAGGGTGGATGTGTGCAGGAGGCTAGGTGGAAGGACCAGAGTGCAAGTGGGGGGGGGGGTCAAGGGAAGAAGGTAAAAGTTGTGGTGGTCGGGAAACAGCAAGAGGACAGGAGGTGTGGTGAAGGAAGAAATCTGTGAGAAGGTGGTGGAGGTCAGGAGAAAGAGTGACAGAGTGATGACAGTAGTGTTAGCATTTGAGGAAGAAGTGGTGAGAGTGATTTGTGGGTAGGGTCCACAAAGTGGAAGCAGGATCACTGAGAAAGAGCAGTCCTTTGATGAAATGACGAATGAGTGGGACTTACATAAGGTAGATGAATTGGTTTTGGGCATGGGTGATTTTAATGGACATATTGGGAAATGGGTCCAGGGCTTTGAGGGTGTGCATAAGGGAAATGGAATTGGGGAGAGAAATGTGGAAGGATGCTGCTGGAGTTTTGTGATGAGAAAGAGTTGTGTGTGGTGAACATGTGGTTTAGGAAAATAGAGAAAAGGAAGGTGACTTTCAGTACAGGGAGGGAATGAGACAGATTGATTTCATATTGGTTGGCAGGAAAAACAGAAAGTATCGGAGGGATGTGAAGACAATACCAGGGGAGTTGCAGCACAAGCTGGTGGTTGATGACTTGGATAAGAGGAAAGTTAAAAAGTGTGTGAGAAAGGAAACGGTTGAGAGGAGAAAGGTGTGGAAACTGAAGGAAGAAGAAACAAGAGCAAGGTTTGAGGAGAGAGTTGAGAAGTTGGTAAGCATTGATGCACCAGATTTGTGAAAGTCTTTTAAAGGGGTACCAAAGGCATGTGACAAACTGGGTAGAAGGACAAAAGGTAAGAGAGATTGAGGAGATATGTGGTGGTGGAACGAGGAGGTGAGGGATGTGATAGTGAGGAAGAAGGAGGCGCACAAAGCTTTATTCAATAATAGGACTGAGCAAATGAAAGCCAGGTATAATAATATGAAGAATTGTGCAAAGAAGGTGGTTGCAAGATCTATGGTTGATGTGGTGACGGAGAGTGGAAGAGAGGGATTAATAATGGAGATACTGTATGCGGATGGCCTTGTTCTGATGAGTGAGACAATGGAGGGATCGAGGGAGAAGTTTTGGAAATGGAAGGAGGCATCTGAAAACAAGGGTTTGAAGGTAAACCTCGAGAAGACAAAGGTGATGGTGAGCGGGTTGGAAGGAGAAGTGTTAGTGAATAAGGTGGATCCATGTGGTGTATGTGGGAGGAGGGTAATGGCACATGTGGTGTTGTGTACCAGATGTGAGAAATGGATTCATGGCAGATGTACGAAAATGAAGGTGACCCCCAAGACTGGAAAGAAAGTTTATTTGTGGAAGATGTGAGAAAGGAGCTGGAAGGCTGGCAGAACCAGTGGAAACACTATATGATGAGGTGGAAATGGGTTTTGCTATTTGGGAGATAGGGTGGCTGTAAGAGAGAGACTTGGCTAGGTGAAATTCAGGGAATGTGGAGTGTTGTTATACGAGAAAAGGTTCTCATTGATGATGAAAAGAAGGGTCTATAAGAGTTAAGTGAGAGCTACAATGCTGTATGAGAGTGAGACATGGTGTCTGAGGGGGAGTGAGATGGCAATTTTGAGAAGGACCAAGAGAGCAATAGTGAGAGAGATGTGTGGTGTGAAGCTGTTTGATAAGAGGAGGACTGAGGACTTGATGGGGGTGCTGGGGTTGGAGGAATCAGTGGAATGGCTGGCAAGGGTGAATGGAGTGCAGTGGTATGGGCATGTGTTGAGGAGGGATGAGGAGCATGTTCTGAGGAGGGTGCTTGAGTTTGAGGTAAATGGACGGTGAAAGTGAGGTAGACCAAGGAAAATGTAGAGGGGACAGGTGGAGGAGGAGATTGAGAGGGTTAGCTTGAGAAGGGAGGTTGTCCAAAACTAGGCAAGATGGCGAGATTTAAAACACTGGATGATGATGATGATGATGATGATGATGATGATGACGATGGGGTATATTGTTCTCATTTCTAAGATATGTTGCTGATGTACCGCAGTATAGTTAGTTCCAAAAGAACATTCCTGTTTAAGTAGATATATATATATATGTAAAGTTTCTTAAATGGTTTAGTCATGACGGAAGGACCACTCATGATCTTTACAGACCATCCAAGATTGGTGAGATTGATGCAATTTTTATCATCATGAACACCTTGCAAGAAAAACTTTGTAACTGGTCTACATATAACAACCTACATTAAAACGATTTCAAATCCACTACAAAGATAAGTACTCAGTTTTAATGTCATACATTCAACTGTATAAATACTTTCTTCATTAGAAAATAAATTTTTAAAATATGCTTCAAAATGAAAAATTGTGAAACTCAGTATTTATTGAGAATTCAGAATTTTCAAGTGGCAAGCTGGTGGGAAAAACAAAGGAATAATCTGTTGGACACCAGTTGGCAAGATATAGAGTTGGATCTGAAAAGCATCTTTTGTGGCACTGACAATTAATTTGAAAATCATCTGAAGTAGAAGAACAGCTAATTAGACTTAGTAGCAGATAACTTGGTTTTATTTTGATTCATATCAATGACAGTAGTTTTACACATACTGGTGATTGCACACTTGTACTCAGTATTATAAAGGTAGTAATATTCTAACCATTCAAATATTGTAAACAATACAACCTCGAGTTTGAAATTTCTCTTCAATAAAGATCAACTGAATATACTAAGGTTTGGAATACAAAGTTTTATTAGAGAGAGGAAGAGGGAATGGATTAATTAAGTTTATGCCAATGTCCATCTTGTTTTTGAGCAGGAGTTTCTTAAGAATACTTGAACATCTTCCCAAGCTTGAGTATTTTAGAGAGAAGGATGTTTAATTGTTAGGTTAAAGTATAAAGTAAAGTGTGATGGTTTCATCCATATAAAAATCAGTATATATTAGGAACTAATGATTAACAACACATTCTAAATAGTTATTCTTCTTTTGCTTGTAGAGTGCCCATTTTGCTAGATATGCACTTTTTACAACAAAATAGCTTTTAAAGTCTGAAGCTAAGAGTAACAAATGTAAAGAAACAATAAATGAATTTAGATCAGATACACAAAATGTCATGACAAGTATGCTTAAAAATATCAAAACAAAAATTACAAATACTGCCAGAGTGCAACTGTCCTAAGAGCAGGATCACAGTTTGTGAAAACTAGACTACAGTTAAAGAAATGGATTCATTTTATGCATTGCTGCAACAAGAATAGCAAACCAGCAAGTAGAGCTTTTGAAAAAGGCAGTTGAATTCAATAATTACTTTTGTGAATATGTAGATACACAGTCAGTCTCCTGGAGCACTACAATATCTTGTGATGTAGGGCCTCAGTATTTTAACTGACTTTGATTCCATGAAATACCTTGGGCTGTGCCTCAGGTTGACTAACACCTAGTAGGTGAAATTTAGTAGATATAAACTGTATGCATATATATTAGAATGGAAAGTGTTGTTGCATTATTGACATGATCACTTTGAAAGCACTTTTTCAATACTTATATAAAATAAGCATGAATTATTGCATTTTAATGCTTTTTCTTTCTTTGTAGATTAATTTATACCATAGTGGTTAAATTCATATCAAGTTTGTGCTTTTAATATGAGTTTAGATCAGACCCACATCAGACACTGCATGTTGCATGAATGAAAGAGAGCTTTTCCACTATGGAAGTACTGAGATATTCATTGTCAGTGGAAATGAAACTTTAAGTGTAAGGACATACCAACAATGGTTTGGCCAGATTTGCTCGGAAAATTTTTTTTCACAGATTCCCCTTGATCTGAATAACTGAGTTCAGTCACTATTGAGCTTCTGATTAGCATGCTGGGCGAAATGCCTAGTGGTATTTCATCTGTCTTTACATTCTGAGTTCAAATTCTACCAAGGTCGACTTTGCCTTTCATCCTTTTGGGATCGATAAAATTAAGTATCAGTTGCGTACTGAGGTCGATCTAATTGACTGGCCCCCACCCCAAAAATTTCAGGCCTTGTGCCTAGAGTAGAAAAGAATATTGAGCTTCTGAAAACAGCAGTTGAAGTACTGGCCAAGTGGGTTATAGAGGCTGAGGGAAGGAAATATAACATTTATATTGCAATTGATTAACTGGCATCAGAAAATGTCTCAAATTGTAAAACATTTTGTCCAATAAAGCGGTGCTCCAGCATGGCTGCAGTCAAATGACTGAAACAAATAAAAGAATAAATATTTAAAAAATACAGAAGTTTTATAAAAAAAACTAATGGAAACAGTGGAAGAATAAAATCTCTGAGAATGGTACCTGATGGTGGTTTTGAGTATGTTAGGTTTAACTGATTTAAGATATTCATTTCTATTAGCTATTTGTGTCCTGACTGTTTTTGTCTACGTAATTTTTTTGAATGCTAATTTTAAGACAACTGTTCTTTTATGGAAGATCTCAGTGAGATTCTGAAAATATCTCCAGTTGAATGGGATGGTTAGTTTCCAAACTGGAGAAGTTCAAGAGGATAGCCTTTGAACTTTTACCTTATTTGTCTTGGAATAAGTGTTTACTCTGCAGTTCTCAGCTGCTACTCTATTTGAACCTGTAACACAAAGTGCAGATCCAATTTGAATTCAGATCAATATGTCCAGCAACGACTGCGCTGGTGGTCACCGTAGGATCAGCCTTGAAAACCTAGTCACATCTTCAGTTGTTCACTACAGCAATGCCATTGAAAAACATGTAAAGTCAGATTAATAGAAACAAGAATGAAAGTTTCTAGAAATACAAGACAGAATGAAAAAAGAATGTAGCAACATCATGAAAAAAGCCAAAAGATTACAAAATTGGTGAGGAAAATACGTAATTAATACTGGTAATATGGATCTAAGGACACACATGAAGATGAAACATGGACCACTACACTTCAAGAATACAGGACTCAAAATAAGAATATCTCAAGAAAAATAGTTCAATATAGTCATGATGTGGACACTAACAAGCTCACCTCAGTATGATACTCAGTGAAGTCCAGTACCCATGGATAAAATTAAATGTGCAATCATCAAGCTTAAAAACAACAAACACCTTTTAAGATGACAGTGTAGTTTGAATGAGAGTTGGCTGCTAAAGCAAGTAGAAACCTCCTTGTAGTTACAGTGAGTAGGGAGTCAAATACTTGGATTACAGTGATGATCCACAGCACAGTCCTCAGTTTAGCAGAGGCTTGTTATATCTGGATCAATGGCCCTATGAGTGGCACCACTTCATGCAATGATTACCTATGTGCTGCTTGATTAGGGTTGAGCAACAAATCACCTACAGGTAACCTGTTTTTTAAATACACTTGATTCACCTGTAACATGGTTTCACTATGTAATTTTGACAATGAGAGGCACCATAAGTCTTCCACAAGCCTAGAATAGTTCAGTTTTACTTCCTCCAAGGAAAGTAATTCAACTGCAACAATTACCAAGGTAATTATTGTCATGAAGGTTTTACCATTTTTATCCCTAAAATTTCCAATGCCATTATGAAAGACAACTAAATATAGAAAATGAATGGGAGAAAGAGAGTCATCTGAATGTGAAACCAGCAGAGGGTTCAGCCATTCTTTGGGCAGCAGTGTGATAAACAAAACAATTAAGAACATGAAAACATGGAAAGACTTGGGTCAAAAATTACTGTTGAGATGCTTAAAATATCTAGCATAGTGGTATACATCCTAGTCACCCATGTAGTTAATCTGGTTGTGCAGGAAGGTATGATAACCATCAACAGGTGCAGCATAGTCAACTGTTACAAAGGTAAAGGTGATGCCATAGTGAGAATTACAGAGATACCAAATTAGTGGAACAGGTCAGAAAGTCACTGAAAGAGACATAGCTCTGAAGAAAGTAATCCTAGATGAGATGCAGTTTGATCTTGAGCTGGGGAGAAGTACTAGTGATGCTAAATTCATCATTGTACTTATTGTTAACTCTCAACTTACTAACAGCATCCCTGTACATGACCTGAATGGCTCCCGCCAGCCAGTCATCTTCTCCTAGTTTCCATAGCAACCACCTTTTCCAGGTCAATGAATGCCAAGTGCTGTGGTTTACTTTTAGTTAAATACTTCTGCAGTTGCTGTACTAAAATCAGGCATGAGACATCAGATGTGTGCAAGAGAGAAGACTGTGCTGGTATGCTGCAATATGATGCAGATGGATGAGGATAGCTGTATAAAAAAATAGCCAATTGCTAAAAATGGACGAAGTCTGTGGAAGAGGGACACCCAGGAAGATGTAGGATGAAGTAGTGAAGGCCGACATCAAAATGTTGAGCCTCTGGAGGAGATGACAAAGTACCAAGATGAATGGTGATATGCTATGCTTGAAAAGACCTGTCCATTTCAGCAAAGATAAGGTCCTATCAAGCCCTTCCCACAAGCTCATCTTCTAACACCCATTTCTCCATCAATCCTCTAACTGCAGTGCTACTCACTCAGGTGCTGTACATACTACTGCTTACCCTCCACATTACATTGTATCTCTGTTACTGACCTTTATCACTCCTCCCTGACCCACTCTTATATCCAACACCTCTCCTCCCCCAAACTGATATTCATTGTGTCCATGTCAACCCCTTAATCTCTAATCCCCTGTCACATGCTTTTCACTATCTAGCGCACTTACCTGCTCACCCACCTTTTCTGTTCCTCTATCCCTATTTTCTCTTTCATATTTACCTTGCACCTTCAAAGTATGCTTTCGCCTTCTCTCTCTCTCTTTTCAGCTGGGGAAGACACCTGTTCCTCTCTCATACTTTCACAGCCTTCATTACTATGCCCCGCTCAGTTGAGGGGGTCTTGTCTTGCAAATATTTGGTGACTTCACTAGTGTTGGTACCACGGAAAAAGCACCCAGTACACTGAAAAGTAGTTGGCGTTAGAAAGGACATCAAGCTGTAGAAATCATGCCAAAGTAGCCGTTCGGGTCATCGGTTCCTGTTGAACCATCCAACCCATGGACGTTAAATGATGATGAGTGTAATAGTCTTCCAAACAGGGATAGTGTTTCTAGATAAAAGTTTCCAAAAACAGTTTTCCTTAAATAGAGAGAACACCAAAGTGGCAGTACTCTCAGTAGCTGTTCCTATACTAAGGGATATATTCCCATTATGAAATTGTTTTCCCACACCTCTAAGCTAATTTTGATTCAATATTCTAAGATAAGACATTCAAAAGGCAATACTGGTAACAATTACATTGATGAGATAAATTCTCCACAATTATAATCAACACTTTATGTTTCATGAACACAGATTAACTTAACATTTCAAATAAATTGGTGGAATGACTACAATCACACGTCATAATGCACGTGCGTATACATCAAGAAGTTTAATGAAATCTCAAGGTAATTATATGTATATCATATGTAGATTAAATACGAATCTCAATGAATTCATATTATGTATATTAAACAATATATAATGTATATTAAACACAAAACTTCATCAATTCATGTTGGTCTTCAGTTGTCGCATTTCTTCATGTACTGGATGAAAAAGTTAGGATTGAACTGTCGTATCTCTATTTCTAATTCAGTATTCCAATATTTTTATATGCACTATACTTAAGATTTTTAAAAGAAAACCCAACAAAACTGAGGTTTATAGTCCAAATAAAAGTACACTACATTAGTGATATAGGTATTTTACTCATCTCAAAAACAGGCATAGGAATTATATTTTGAGAAGTTTGTTTCTGCAGACAATATAGTACAGTACCCCAGAACCCAAGTTATAGCTAGTTACAGAGATGAAATTGATTTTTCTTTTGTTACCAAAGGAATTTCAGTGAATTTTCATATACATTGGAAAACAATTCCGATCTCATACAAACAGATGGTTTCATGCAAACATGGACAGCAAAGAAAGCATAATTACAGCTGGTTGATATAACAACAATGTAGCAGGCGTTATATAACAATTTCTTTTTCGTGAAACTTACTTTCATAGGATCAGCTAAATATATTCGTTCCACTGCTTTGGCAAATTCGTCCCAATTAGATATATACGTCATATTAATTAAGCTTTATTTTCTTTCTTTTACTCCAATTTCGATAAAACACGTTTACTATCACAGTTGGCAAGGCATAACGCAGTAAATTGCTAAACTCTTTTATGATTGGTCATAATTATATGCACAAAAATTAAATTGATTTATGCCTAGTTAAAGATAAAAATTGATTTCAAAAAATTCTATTAAATAAAATGATTAATAATTTTCATTCCTTTAATTTTATCTTTTATTTTTCTACTATTTTTTTCAATGTCGTTGGTGTTGCTGGTGGTAAGCAGTGAGTGAGTCATTTAGGTAATTACATCAAATAGAATATTGCTGTCAACATGGCGCCAGTGCTGCGGAAAGCTAGATAAAGGACTGCACATCTCGGAGTGTAGTGGTGAAGGAAGGTTTTCTATTAATACATTCGAATGGTGATATTTGCCGAAGGGTATTTAAATAGTAAATATTTTCGAATTTTGTGGAAAGGAAAAATCCTCATCGATAAAGACAGCAGCATTGAGGAAATATTTTTGCTATATAAAAGATTCCCAAAAGAAAGAAAGAAAAAAAATTACATATTTAACTGAGAGAGAAAAATCTTGTTTAATACAATATACACGTTTCTATTATATATATATATATATATCTCTGTTTATATATATAGATCTATATATATATAGATAGATATATATATATACATATACACACACACTCACACATATACATACACATATTTGTCAGTCAAAATATACGTCTAATATACATGAGATAATTATTTCCTCGCTGTTTATGTTTGTCTAGTGGAAAAAATATAGACACTTCACAGATCCCACAAGCATGTGGTAAGTTATTTACAATTTAACTCGCACTATCAAACGTTATAAAATGAAATGGTTGAATATCTATGTTTGTATGTGTTTATATATATATATACATGTTAGATGAGTGAGTGGACTTAATCAGATGTATTGTTTTGAACCCTCTCGCCTGAGAAATGACTAATAAGAATGGGGTTTGTTTGTTTTTTTCCAGTCTTTTCTGGACTACTAAGTGTACAAAGAAAGATTCATAAACCGCATGATTAAACCTTCTAATCATGCCGTCAGTTATTATCTTTACATATGCATGTACATACACCGAAGTATGTGGCTATATTGGTATCATATATGTGTGTGTGTGTGTGTATATAAATATATATACACACATCGACGTCCGTACACATATGCTGGCTGTGTTAAAATGTTGCATAACCCTAGTCTTATATGAATATTGCCTATCTCGAGTGCGTATATATAAATATATATACACATACATCCATCGCTAGTAAACGTCTTGAAACACGAAATGATAAATACCACCCGCCTTTTTAACTATCATACTTCATGTCTATTTTCTTTACCCTCCCCTATTGAATGAATGACTGTATCAGATATACCTGTGTGTATATATATATATATATATATATATATATATATATATATATATATATATATATATATATATATATATATATATATGTGTGTGTGTGTGTGTATGCACACACCCAGTTTAATATTTCCGCTCTCCAACCCTTCATCCCTCTTTCTCACCTTTATAATTTCAGAAATCTTATTATATCATTCTACCTCCGGCGCAGTATTTACTTTAGAACTGACGTTAATTAACATCATGATCATTTTTTTCTTTCTTAAATATATATATTTTTTCTCTTTGGTAGGCTTTCTATGTTTTACTACTTCTACTGCTAATAAAAAGGGGAAATATTGTCATTTAATTGAAGGATTTAGAAACCTTACCTTCCCAAAGACATAATACACATTGGTATAGAAATACGTATATGAATATATAATAACCTAGAGCTTTTGTCTCTCCCCAATTGAACAGATCTCCTTCCCACCTCCATTTGATATCATTGCAATTTCATTCTGTCAGCCGCCGAGTCCGTGACCCGGTGTTTTGGTTTTTGGTATTGCTTTCATTTCAGTTGGACAATAATTTCCATTGAGAAAGGCATGACCACCTCAACAACTCTATTTTTATACGTGTGTTTGCGTGTGTGTCTATATAGTCAAATATATATGTATGTATATATGTGTGTGTGCGTATATGTATTTATGAATCGATTTCTTTTAAGAGTTGGGTTTTTAAGTGATCTTTACCTTCCTAATCTCCTTTTTGATTTTCTTCAGTATTTTTTTTTCTCCTTTTTCTCTCCCAATATTTCTGCTCACCTTTAGACAATTCAGTGGTATAATCTATATTATGATTCTTTAAGGAGTCATTACGAACGTTTAAGGAAGAAGAATTGGTTTTTTTTCCTTGTGAGTGACCCCCTTCTAGATAAACAGATGTATTTCGACATACATTCAAATGTGTATATTCAGACGTACTGTGGTGTATAGTTCAGACATTGTTATAAAGCAAGTCAAGCTTAACTCTCTATACACTAGTTTTGTGCAGTCAGTTTGTCTCTGGATTTTATATAGTTGGTTAGGTTTAGCGCTTCTACATACACTCACTGCTAAATAATCCGCCAGAGCTTTGTATACATTTTGTTTTTCATTTTTAGTTAAATAATATTCATTAAATAATTATCCAGATACTTTGTGTGTGTGTGTATATATATATATAATATGTATTTTGTGTGTGTTTACACACAACAACATTGTTCTTGGTATAGACAGTTATCTATCTAGACGTTTTTCTGTGTATAGTTAAATAGATTAGTTTGTATGCACTCAACTGTTCTCGACTAAATTGATCTTGACATTTATGTATCTACTCATTGCCATGCCTTTATTTTTCTGTACTTTTTCTATATGCGCGACCGATTATGTCTATTAAATATAATATTTACCAATTTTCCTTTACATGCACACACACACACACACACATATGTGTGTGTGTGTGTGGCATATACATGTGTGTGCGCTTGATTCTTATATTACAACACAGTTATATATTTGTGTATACATGCATATGTATAGACGCATACAATGTGTGTGTGTAGTACACTAGTGTATAAATTACTGTATATCAATACACATTGACAACTGTATGTGTACACATAGCTATAAAGACAAGTACACATGCTCAGGTGTATACTGACACATTTTATTTCAGTCTTAAAAACAAAATGTGCTAATAGAAAATTTCAGTTGTAGGAAACCGTATTCCAAGTGTTCTTCCACTGTTATTGGATATTTCTGCTTGTTCACCCAATTTCGTGCTACTCAGAATATTTTTTAGCATTTTCCCACCCCCAAGTACGCTGTTTCAAGACACCCCCTCTCCTCTTCACCCGAATTTTATGATTTTAATTGTCAAACGATATTATTGAATATTCGATTGTCAGATGCATTTTGGATTTAAAGTTCACACACACATAACTATGTACACATACATACACGTGTGTGTGTGTGTGTGTGCAAAATGTCTGTGAAAAGCTCCATATGTAATGCAGTCTTTTATTTCTCCGCCCCCGCTCTGATTACTTCGGCAACCCAACGAATGCAAGACATGATCAGTGTATGAATGTCTACATACATACACTTACATCTGAGTGTGTTTTTCGTGGTTTCTTGTTAACTTTATGCGTAAACTCAACATGCATTTCCTCTCACGTTTCGGTGAGTTGCAGTGTGTGTAGGGTGGAGGTGATGACTTCTCGTTTGTTGTTGCTTTCTCCAGTAGAAACCGATGAAAAATTTATCCTCTACCTACCTACTACTAGTTCAACTTATTAGTGAACATTAAAATATTTTGTTCTCAAGTACCCGCACCCTTGCAAAACATATCTGTCGTCTTGTGTTGGATTGATTCGCCGAGGAACAAGACGATTGTCGGGAGATAATGACTATTTTTCACAACTACACAATACCTCTGTTAGTTTATGTACCTACACAATCATTTACATAGAAGCAGATAGCTTGCTGCTATTGATACTCTTCGCCATCCTTCAACGTTCTTTTTTTTTTTTTTACTGAAGAATCGTACTTTAAAAAGTCGTTTTTATAAACTACACACATTAAACATGATGTTCGCAGTGATCATACGCAAGCTGTGTGTATGTTTAATTTATTTTATGTCAATATCACGCGTTACTCTTAATTTCCGTATTTAGACATACGAATCCCACCTCTTCCGAAAAATGTCATCATCATCATATCCAACATAACCTTACTGTGCATGGTTCCTTCCCAGCTCTACCCTCCCGCCCATGTTCTCGTTCCTTCCCTTAGCTACTTCTAGTCAGGTCTTGCAGTTTCACCTGAATTTATAAATTCCTTAGAATTTACAATACTCCCTGTCTCTCTTCACAAAATGTTGCGTGTCGATACCCAAGTACGTGATGCGCAAACCCGACTGTTTTCTTTAAAGCTATCTACATTTATCTTTTTGTCTTTGTCTATTTAAATTCTTGAAACTTCAATTGAGGAAAAAGTCACTCGATTTCCATTAATTATTTCTCCTTTCATTTTTGCTCCCCCACCCCCTTTTTTTTTTTCATATTTTACAAAAAATTCTCTTGCGTTAAATTTGATAAAAGCTTGAACACCTCAACTTCCCAGTTCCCCTTCAAAAAATGTTATGCTTTATGTCAAGGAAAAAATGTTGGAAATCTTGATTAAGCTGCTACTACACTGTAAATTCCTTTCTGTTGACGCATTCGTTCCTTGTGAAATTCTTTCAGGAAATATCTCTGCCGATTGCTTTAAAGATGTCTAATTTCCCTTGGATGATGCTATGACAAGTGTGCCACATATTGTTAATCGTTATTTCCGCAGGGTGGTGTCGGCAAAATCAGTTACCAGTAATACAATAGAGTTGATGTAGTGACTCAAATTATACTCCTTCCCTTAAAATAATTAACTTTATTCTCTACTGGAAACAAGCTATATTTTTACTTAACAGATTCTATTCTTCGTCGTAGCCCTTTCATTTAAGACGTTGATATTCCTTCTAAAGGAAAGGCATGAATGTCATGTATTTTCATTTCTCTCCACAAATTTTGAAGCCTCGTGCTTATATTCGAAAATCATAATCACTATGGCGAGCGCCATAGAATGGAAGTAGGATCATGGCTAGTCAAATCTACTATTCTGTTTCGATTCCTGACTAGATTTATTTCTCTTGAGTCACAATGTCTCAATTTTCCGGTGTTTTTTTTTTTTTCTGTTAATCTCAAACTTCATGGCTATAAGAAACATTTTTGATAGGGCTATCACTTATGATTAAAGATTGCTCAATTTTCTGTGAGATGAATTCCACTGGGGTCGATAAAGTACCAGTAATGTATTGTGACCGACAGACCGACTTAACCTTGTCTGTGTAATCATATATATCGTTGAAATGGTTGCTAATGTAGCAGATGACTAGCGAACGTCTTCTTGGGGGGGAAAGGAGATAGATGGGAGTGTATGTGGATTTGTCTTTTCCTCTTTCTAATCTGTTGTGCTTGGAGGTTATGTCACTACTGCTGGGCATTGTCTAGAGTTCAGCTTAGATAATAAATGGTCACCAGCCTCTTGCATCGCGACTATTATTGAAACTGTGTGACCATGTGGAGAAGAAAGAATGGATGGTATTAAGAGAAGCGGGAGGGTTATACTAAGCTATAAACACAGACAGGAACAAAATCATGCAAAAGACATAAAAGCCAGCCAGGAATATTTTGTATAATTTTTTGTTACTATTTTAGTTACGTGTGTGTGTGTGTGTGTGTGTGTAGGATTTTTATATTAAATTTCACGTCTCAGTTTAGTTTCTATCAGTTCCTCTTTCCTCTACAGTGAAAAAAAGACTAGAAATAGTAGCATATAGTGTGTCATGCATAATGAGTCAGTCAGGTTTTATGTGAAGTTTGACAAATGATATTAGATTTTTGACTTTTCATTTTATTTATTTTTTAAGTATCATGTACTTAAGATGTCATCTACTGTTGAAATTTCATTATTATTATTATTATTATTACTATCATCATTATTACTGTTACTATTGATATAATAATGGGGCTAATGATTTCAGCTAGCACCAGACCTTTTAATTCAGACAAGAGAAATGAAGTTCATATCTTTGGCAACATAATTGAAGTGAAAATGATTATGTACTGGGAGTCAGAACCAGGTTGTGATTTATTATAGAAGGTAGTTAAAAGCCTGGGAAAGGCACATAACTGAGCTTCCTCCAGTCTACTTAACTGACAAACAAATATATGCAATTTTGTTATAGGATGGTACTTCTAAAATGTGTCCAAGATTCAAATGTCCAAATTGGCATAAAACTCTCATAGATGTGAACATCAGCTGTTACACACTTAACATCAGTCTGAAGTGTGTGTTTTTAAATCCGTTTATATTTTACCATTGATTTAGATGTCACGTTTTTGAAGTCTGAAACAAAATTCATGCCTTACTAATAAGTAATATGTGATCAAACTTATCGCAGGCATTGGCTATGTAATTAAGAGGTTTGGTTGTCAATCCTGTGGATTTGGACTATGTCTCACTGCATGGCACCTTGGGCAAGTGTCTTCTGCTGCATGTCACAGGCCAACTCATGCGTTGAAACTGATCAATAAAAATTGTATGGAAGCCTGTTTGTGTGTGTGTGTGTGTGTGTGTGTGTATATATATATATACATACATATATATATATTTATTTGGATATGACTGTGTTTGTCTCCTTACAGCTTGGTAGCCATTGTTGGTTTGTTTATGCCCCAGTAACCTAATGGTTTGGAAAAAATTGACTGATAGAATAAGCACCGGATTTAAGATAAATACTTGAATAAATTTTTCAACTAAACCTTTCAAGGCAGGACCCCAGCATGGCTGCAATCCAATGATTGACACAAGTAAAAGAGAGGAAAATAGTATTAAAAAATTAATCAAAAAGACACTGCAATTTAGTTTCTTCATTGTCTATAACTATATTGTAAAATGGATGTGTGTGTGTGTATGTACACTTTATCAGTAACCCTTTATTTTTAACATGCAGCCATGATTCAAAAGCTGAATATGTTTGTATCTGTGGATTGATCATTTAACCTTACCTGAAGTCGCATTCTTTTGGGAATATGTAAATATTTAAGATCCAAGGATATTTTGAGGGCCAGTGCTTAGTTTCATTTTCAAGGCATGAAACGAATAAAAGATTATCCACTTGGATAATCTGCTAGTTTGTTTATTAATGCAAAATAAAATGTTTTCCTAGAAGCATAACCAGAATCTCCAGTTTGTATTTGGATTTGATCACACAACCCACAGGTACTAAAGGCATTTCACTTCTACTGTTCAGAATAGTATGAGGCTTTTCTAGGAAACTTAGATGCAGGAAGTTAACCAGTGTAAGAAAAGATTTTTCTTTCTCATCTGCTTAATGTTACAGAAAGCCAAAATTAAACACTCTTCCTGTAAATCTTTGTTATTCACGACTAGTTTACTTTTACAATATCACCTGTATACAAGTCTGTGTATTCGCACACATACACTGAACAAACATAACTATTTCTTTGTGAATTGTTTGCTATCTGTAGCAGAATATTGCTGTACATACCATATGACAAATGTGGTTTAATATATGTATTTGTAATTTCAAGACATGGTAATATACCCATCCCTATATATATATATAGATGATGGGAATGACAAGATACATCTGGGAAGCTCTTGTGTAACTGAAGAGGCTAATGTGGGGTGTGGTCTTATTGCACTTGTGGATGAAAAATATCTTAAGTGCTAGTTATTTAAAATGAAAGGTTAATTTAGTCAAGCTTGTTGCCATGCTACAGGGAATTGTGTCATCTAACAGTAATGGAGAAACTCTGCAAACACAATTACACTGCCAGGCTTTTAATTATACCATAACATAGCAAACATTGTAGTGGGGAAAACACTATATAAAGGAAACATAGTAAACTAGGGAAGACTGTGCAAAATATGTCAAGACAGACAAGAATTACACCTGAAAAGGAGAGTCAGGCCATATAATATGAATCTCTTCTTTGAGTGGGCATTCTTGATATGTAAACACACACACACAAGTGTATATGTACTCAGCATTAGGGAGACAACCACATATACATTCATTCATTACATGCGTGTGCATCTATACTATAATAAAGTATCAATTACACACACACACATATTTCACAGCTGTTCTTACTTGATTTTGTGGTTTGCATAGTGTTGTTGATATAGTTTTCAGAATAAGTTTTGTGAAGCTTCATATATGATACATGGACTGGAACAGTACATACTTTGAGCATACTGGAAATAAACTCTCTCAAATATCTGATTGCTTCATTTCAAGTAGTTGATAGCTTTTGTTACTTAGGAGATTGAGAAGATTAATTAGCAGTGGAGGTGGTTGCTCTGAAAGTATAGCACCCTGGGTAAGAATAGGTTAAAGAAGGTTCAGAAAACTACTGGCAGCAAAGGCTTCTTCCAGATTCAAGGGCTGATTGTGTGGTGTTTGTGTTATAACTGCAATGTTGTATGGTAGTGAGATGTGAGCCTTGAATGCTGAGTATTTGAGTGGAAAGAAATGAAGTGAGCATGTTACCTCAGATGTGCAATATGTGTGCATGAACAACATACAAATGTGCTGAGAGAAAGACTGGATGTAAGAGAAATCAGATGTAGTATGCAAGAAAGATATCAGTAACGATGTATACATATGATGCGTGAGAATGAGGACAGCTGAATAAAGAAGTGCCATTCACTTAAAATGGATGGAGCTTGCAGCAGAGGGAGGTTCAGGAAGACTTGAAACAAAGTGGTGAAGGTTGATCCCAGGACCTTGAACTTTACAGAGATAAGAGATTTGAATATTTGGCAATATACAGTTGTCAAGGAGACCCATCTAAATTGGCAAAAACTAACTTCTATAAGTACAGGGGTTGGACAAAATAATGGAAACACCTCGCATCATAGCATCATAATTTTCAAATATCTATAAAACCGTCAAAAGCTTCTTCATTTTTATGTTTTTTGATTTATTATTAGTGTTTTGCTAAAATTGCTGTTTCTTTTCAGATATCATCAGAAAAGGTAATTAAAATTCATTAAATGACAGATCTATTGGACTTTCAAAGAGGTCAAATCGTTGGTGCTCTTATGGCAGATGCTAGCGTAATGAAAACAGCCAAAATGTTTAGTGTATCAAGAAGTACTGTCTCGAAAGTAATGACAGCATTTGAGAAATCAGAAAAAACCTCCTTGTCAAAACAAAACTCTGGAAGAAAACCAAAACTTTCAGATAGGGACCGTTGGACGCTTACGTGAATTGTTAGAAAGGATCACAAAAGTACAGCTCCCAAGATTACTGCAGAGCTTAATGACTACCTCGAGAACCCAGTTTCCACAAAAACTGTTCACCGGGAGTTGCACAAAGCCGGATTTCACGGGAGGGCTGCAATCAGGAAACCACTACTTTCAAAAACAAACGTTGCAAACCATTTAGAGTGGAGCAAAAACTTACAGAATTGGTCGCCAGATCAGTGGAAGAATGTCATTTTATCGGACAAGTCATCCTTTACCTTATTTCCGACCACCAGCCCAGTATATGTATGGAGACAGCCAAAAGAAACATTTGACCCACACTGCCTTCTTCCAACTGTTAAACATGGAGGAGGATCTGTGATGATCTGAAGGGCTATATCTTGGAAATCCGCCAGCCCAATGGTTTTCCTTCATGGTAGAATTAATAGTCAAGACTATTTAAGCATTTTATCTGATCAAATTTATCGTATGTTTGTGGAACAGTTTCCGGAGGGAAACATAATCTTTCAGGATGATAATGCACCAATTCAGACAGCTAAAGTTGTTACTGAATGGCACAAGGAACACTCTAGTGAAATTGAACATCTTATCTGGCCACCACAGTCCCCAGATCTCAATATTATTAAGCATTTATGTAGAAAAACTAGTAAGGAGTCGATATCCTCCACCATCATCACTACAAGAACTGGAGACTGTTTTAGTGAAGAATGGACAAAAATTCCTTTGGAAACAATTCAAACTTTATACAAGTCCATGCCTCTTAGAATTTAAGCTGTAGTTACTGCCAAAAGTAGTCCTACCCCATATTAAAATAAATTTGTTTGAAAATTTAAGGTGTTTCCATTATTTTGCCCAACCCCTGTATATGCACAACTAGGCCTCTCACCCAATTTCCCCATGATATCCCCTCTACACATCATGTGCTTGCTTTTCCACTGATCTTTCTCACCAGCCAGAATTATTTCACTTGATGTCCATCCTCCTTTCTTATACTGTTTTCTCCACCAACATTTTATTTTGATCATCCACCCTACCTCCTGCTAAGCCACCAGATTATCTACTTTTCTACCAGTGTAAGTCTCTTCTACCCACACTCTGGCAACCTACTCAGACACACATCATCTCTCTCTCTCTCTCTCTCTCATCCTTTCCCTGTGTGTGTATCATCTTCACTATTCTGCTGCTCTTCACTCCCATGCATCTTTGGACAACACCTTCACCTTATCTATCATTCATAACTACATCGCAACACCTGTGCTTCTTCATTCATTATATTCACACACACCTCTCCAAATCTCCATCTCTCACTCATGCACTCTTGCAACCTCTGCCCACTCATATTCCTGGTTCTTCTGTCCCCACTTTTATTTGTATCATAGCATGAGGGCCCAGCAACAATATTCATTACCACTATTTTTTTTCTCTTCACACTTCCATCTCAATCACCACACTCTCTTTTCTAAAAGCTGAGTAACAGGATTGCTTCATTACTGCAGAAAACCTCTTCTATTCTAGCCTCCTCCCACTCATACTTAAATCCCTCATATCCTGGCATAAAACCACTTTTTTTTTTTGGCTTCATAGTCTTCCAAGCTGCATAATAATGTCACTAGTGCTGATAGGAAAAAAACATCCAGTTATGTGGTTGACATTAGGAAGTGCATTCAGTCATAGAAACCTTGCCAAACTAGACAGTAAGCATGATGCAATCCTTGGACCCATAAGATGCTGTCAAACCATACTGTACATACAAAACAGAACATGGATGATAAGTGATGTGTGAGTGTGAATGGTTTTGGGTTTAATTGCACTACATGGCTTCCTGGGCAAGTGTCTTCCACTGTATCCAAAGCCTTGTGAATGGATGTGGTAGAGGATGACTGAAAGAACCTCATTCTGTGTATATATATATTATGTGTGGGTGTGTGCTATTGGCTCCTTGCCTTGACTTCGCATGATAGTTGTAAAGCAAGTGCCACTGTCATGCAGTGTCCGTAATCCATCTAGAATCTTCTGTGAAAAGAAAGTCTGGTTACGCACAAAAATGACTTGCAGGCATGTGGGTTGGTGACACGAAGGGCATCTAGCCATAAAAAATTTACTTCAACAAATTCCATCCAACCCATGTAAATATAGAAAAGTGAACATTAAAATGTTGATGATATATATATATATATATATATATATGAATGTGTGTGTGTATACATAGGTATATATATATGTATGAGTACATGTGTATACATATATATATATGTATCATCATCATCATCATCATCGTTTAACGTCCGCTTTCCATGCTAGCATGGGTTGGACGATTTGACTGAGGACTGGTGAAACCGGATGGCAACACCAGGCTCCAGTCTGATTTGGCAGCGTTTCTACAGCTGGATGCCCTTCCTAACGCCAACCACTCAGAGAGTGTAGTGGGTGCTTCTACGTGTCACCCGCACAAAAACGGCCACACTCGAAATGGTGTCTTTTATGTGCCACCCGCACAAGCCAGTCCAGGGGCACTGGCAACGATCTCGCTCAAAAATCCTACAGGAGCCAGTCAGGCGGTACTGGCAACGGCCACGCTCAAAATGGTGCATCTCATGTGCCACCCGCACAAGAACCAGTCCAGGGGCACTGACAACGATCTTACTTGGCTTGCCGGGTCTTCTCACGCACAGCACATTTCCATGTATATATATATATATATATATATATATATATATATATATATATATATATATATATATATATATATATATATATACATACACACACACATTTATACATACAGATGTACTCATACATATATGTACCTATGTATACACACATACACATCTCTGTATGAATATATATGTGTATGTATGTGTGCATACATAGGTATATATATATGTATGTATGTATGTATGAGTACATGTGTATCTACATATGTATATAAATATGTACGTATATATATATATATGTACAGATATGTATGTAGTTAATCCTAAAAAGAAAACTGAAGAAAGACACAACAAGCAAAAACAAAAACGCAAGGACATGATACATGCAAAGTATGAAGACACTCAGGGAAGGAAAGAAAAAGTGTTTTACATTTTGAGCAAAGCTTTTCTTCAGAAAGAGGAGACAGAGGAAAGTCCAAAAGAAAAGGAAGATGGAGGGAAAATGTGGCCAACAATCCACATGTAGTTACATTTTAGAATGTATATCTGTACGTATGTATATCAGTACATATGTGTATGTATGTATGTACATATGTGTGCATATGTATATTTATGTATGTATATATAAGTATATATATATATATATGTGTGTGTGTGTGAATATATATATATATATATATATATATATATATATATATATATATAGTTATATATAGATATATGTGTGTATATATATATATACCCCACAACATAGACTAGTAGTTAGTGACTTCAGGATCAGGGCTAAGTGGTTGCCCAGAAGGCGACCAGCTTGGAGGAGAAGGGTCTGGAAGCTTAAAGATCCTGCGAATGGACAGAGATTTAGAGACTTATTACTCGAAGCCTTTGACAGAATAGAAGGGGATGTAGCTTCACACGATGTAGAAGACAACTGGACGTTTCTACGGGGCAACATGCTGAGGGCCACTGACCAGATCTGTGGATGGTGCAAAGTCCCCTCTCGACCCAAAATAACGTGGTGGTGGAATAATGTTGTTGACAGGGCTATTAGACAAAAGAAACAGGCTTGGAAGGACGAAGAACAGTGGTAGCAGGAAATTGTATCAGACTGCCAAAAGAGAAGCTAAGCGAAGGTTTATTTAGTCAGAGGGGAAGCAGATAAGAAAAAATTTGCCAATGTTCTGCACCGTGAGGACCAAAGACTTGAGGTGTTTCGTGTCGCAAGACAGTGTGTGAGAGAGAATCATGATGTCATGGGAGAAAAATGTGTTTGCATGGATGATGGTACACTTGCACTAAACAAGGCTGCAAAGAAAGAGGTTTGGAGACGCCACTACAAAAGATTGCTTAATAAAGAAAATGAATGGGAGAAAGAGAGTCTGCCAAATGTCGACCCAACAGAGGGACCAGCTATCTGAGTTGACAGTACCATGGTAGATAAAGCAATTAAGAGTATGAAGACAGAGAAGGCCCCCGGTCCATCAGGAATCACTGCAGAGATGCTTAAAATATCTGGCAGTGTCGGCTATAGCCTAGTTACTCATATTGTTAACCAGGTGATACACGCAGGAGTCATACCCTATGACTGGTGTAGCAGCACCATTGTCAACTGCTACAAAGGTAAAGGTGACGCTTTAGATACAAATAATTACAGAGGTATCAAGTTGTTAGATCAGGTAATGAAAGTCACGGAGAGGGTCACAGTCCAACTAATTAGGGAGAGAGTCAGTTTAGATGAGATGCAATTTGTGTTCGTGCCTGGGAAAAGCACCACTGATGCTATATTTCTGGTAAGACAGCTTCAGGAGAAATACCTAGCCAAGGATAAACCTCTGTTCCTTGCTTTCATTGACATGGAGAAAGCCTTTGACAGAGTCCCCCGATCCCTCATCTGGTGATCAATGAGCAAACTAGGGATAGAAAAATGGTTAGTGAGAGCTGTGCGAGCCATGTACAGAGACGTTGTCAGTAAGGTGAGGGTTGGCAACGAGTACAGGGAAGAATTCCGGGTAGAGGTAGGGGTCCACCAAGGTTCTGTCCTCAGCCCCCCCTCCTATTTATCATAGTCCTCCAGGCGATAACAGAGGAATTCAAGACAGGATGCCCCTGGGAGCTCCTCTATGCTGATGACCTTGCACTAATTGCTGAGTCACTATCAGAACTAGAGGCGAAGTCTCAGGTGTTGAAGCAAGGACTAGAATCGAAGAGCCTTAGAGTCAACCTAGCTAAAACCAAAGTCCTAATAAGTAAGAAGGTAGACAAAACACAAACCACTTCAAGTAGATAGCCCTGCTCGATCCGTAGAAAAGGCGTAGGCAGAAACTCTATAAGATGCACCAAGTGCAAGCTGTGGACACATAATAGGTGCAGCAATATCAAACGAAGGTTAACTAGGAAGTTAGTTTTTGTATGTAGCAGATGTTCAGGAGAAAAACTAGACGTAGTTGATAGCTTCTGCTATCTAGGTGACCAAGTTAATAGTGGGGGAGGGTGCGCTGAAAGTGTAGCTGCTAGAATAAGAATAGCCTGTGCAAAGTTCAGTGAGCTCTTACCTCTGCTGGTGACAAATGTCTCTCTCTCAGAGTAAAAGGCAGTGACACATGGGCTGTGACTGCTGAAGACATACATAGGCTCGCAAGGAATGAAGCCAGTATGCTCCAATGGATGAGTAATGTCAGTGTGGCCGTTGCCAGTACCGCCTGACTGGCCTTCGTGCGGGTGACACGTAAAAGCATCCACTACACTCTCTGAGTGGTTGGCATTAGGAAGGGCATCCAGCCGTAGAAACTCTGCCAAATCAGATTGGAGCCTGGTGTAGCCATCTGGTTTCACCAGTCCTCAGTCAAATCGTCCAACCCATGCTAGCATGGAAAGCGGACGTTAAACGACGACGATGATGACGATGATGATGATATAGATTTATATATATAAGTATTTTTCAACATCTCACGTTTACGATCATGACATCATTGTCGAGAGCACAAGATCACTGAGCTTCAGTACGCTGATGATAACGCAGCCTCAGCTTCAACTGCAGAAGACCTCCAAACCTCAACAAACAACTTCAGCAGAGCTTGTCAAACCTTTGGCCTGAAAGTGAATATCACCAAACCCAATTGCTTGCTGAACCAGCTCCTCGTACCAACCTCTACAACCCCAACATCACCATCAACAACCAATCAATTGAGGTCATCAAGGATTTCTGCTATCTTGGAAGTTTTCTGCCATCCCTGCAGGATCTGGTAAGGATATCGAACATCGCATCCAATCAGGTCATGCCTCGTTTGGTCGTCTGAAAACCAGCGTCTTTTGCAACAGGGATCTGACATTCAAAACGAAGCTCATGGTCTATTGGGCTGTTGTCGTATCAACTCTGCTGTACGGGTGTGAAACCTGGACTGTTTACGGTAAGGACATGAAGAAATTAGAGCGCTTCCATCAATCCTAACTTCCCTCTATCCTGAACATCGACTGGGAAGATCGCATGACCAACAACTTTGTGCTTGAAAGATCAGGTCTCCTGAGCGCATCGAAGCCTTGATCATTGAACATCATCTCCGATGGTCAGGTCACGTCCATCGGATGAATGAACATCGCCTTCCCAAGATCTGTCTCTACAGTGAACTGTCTGAAGGAAAACGTCCTCGTGGAGCCCCCTTGAGGTGGTACAAGGATCAACTCAAATCAACCCTGAAAAGCACCAACATCAACCCCGCACACTGGGAAGATATCTCGGCAAATAGACCCCTACCCAGGAAAATGAACTGAATTGCAAGCTCAGAAGCACGAGATGCAGCCATCTACTATAAGGATAAAAGTATATATATATAGGTAAATGATAGGCTTGCCTCAATCCTTCAGGGGTAGTCTGAAGCATCCAACCTCAACCTCCACAATGACTCATTACATAACCTCCACATAATAAAACAACGGCTAACTAGCCCAACAGAATTGCTTCTTCTTGTATTTGTTGTTCCATTCTCCACATAAATATATATATTTATACATAGGAGTCATACCCAATGACTGGTGTAGCAGCACCATAGTCAACTGCTACAAAGGTAAAGGTGACGCTTTAGATACAAATAATTACAGAGTTATCAAGTTGTTAGATCAGGTAATGAAAGTCACGGAGAGGGTCAGGTCATAGCCCAACTAATTAGGGAGAGAGTCAGTTTAGATGAGATGCAATTTGGGTTTGTGCCAGGGAAAAGCACCACTGATGCTATATTTCTGGTAAGACAGCTGCAGAAATACCTAGCCAAAGATAAACCTCTGTTCCTGGCATTCATTGACATGGAGAAAGCCTTTAACAGGGTCCCCTGATCCCTCATCTGGTGGTCAATGAGCAAACTAGGGATAGAAGAATGGTTACTGAGAGCTGTGCGAGCCATGTACAGAGACACTATCAGTAAGGTGAGGGTTGGCAACGAGTACAGGGAAGAATTCTGGGTAGAGGTAGGGGTCCACCAAGGTTCTGTCCTCAGCCCCCCTCCTATTTATCATAGTCCTCCAGGCAATAATACAGGAATTCAAGACAGGATGCCCCTGGGAGCTCCTCTATGCTGATGACCTTGCGCTAATTGCTGAGTCACTATCAGAACTAGAGGAGAAATTTCAGGTGTGGAAGCAAGGACTAGAATCGAAGACCCTTAGAATCAACCTAGCTAAAACCAAAGTCGTAATATGTAGGAAGGTAGACAAAACACAAACCCTTTCAGGTAGATAGCCCTGCTCGACCTGTAGAAAAGGCATAGGTAGAAACTTTATAAGATGTACCCAGTGTAAGCTATGGTCACATAAGAGCTACAGCAATATCAAAGGAAGGTTAACTAGGAAGTTAGTTTTTGTATGTGGCAGATGTTCAGGAGTAATAAACACTGAAAATGTGCAGAAAACAACTTCAGCCACACTCCAGGGAGAAAAACTAGACGTAATTGATAGCTTTCGCTATCTAGGTGACCAAGTTAATAGTGGGGGAGGGTGCACTGAAAGTGTAGCTGCTAGAATAAGAATAGCCTGGCAAAGTTCAGTGAGCTCTTATCTCTGCTGGTGACAAAGTACCTCTCACACAGTAAAAGGCAGACTGTATGACGCATTTGTACGAACAGCCATGTTACATGGCAGTGAAATATGCTGTGCGTGAGAAGACCCAACAAGTCAAGTGAGACCATAATCCAAGGCCTCTGGCAGGGGTGTAGCCAGCCCACTTATGCATACCTTTCCTTCATTGAACACTCAACTCTGTTTGCAAAGACTTGTTGAGGCAAGTGAAATCAAAATCGAACTAAATTCGACAACTGGCACCTGTGCCAACATCTCCTTCAATGGACACTAAGCTCGGCTTGCAAAGACCTGTTGGGGCAAGTGAAAGCGAAATCATGATGACACCTGTGCCGGTGGAGTGCTAAGAGCACCGTCCGAGTGTGATCGTTGCCAGAAGAATGGGAAAAAATTGCTAAAGAAACATGCGAGTCATTGATTAAGAACTACAAGAAGAGATTGGTTGAAGTGGAACTGAATAATGGTTATGCTACGAACTATTAAATCAGAATTATCAGTTATTTATGTTCTGTATGAATACTTTTTTCACCCCTAAATATTTATATTTGTATATAAATTCATTAGTTACTATAATTTATTAGTTTCTTTTGCATATTCTTCGTTTATGTATGTGTATGCAAATCTAGTATTGGTATATCCCATTTATGTTCATTAGCCATTAAATAAATAAAGAATTTTGACATGTACAAATATTTATTTCCCCTCCCTGTATATATATATATATATATATATATATATATATATATATATAAAAATACAAATAATATATGAGTATATGCATATATACGTACATGTCCAATGAAGGAGAGGTTGGCATGGGTGCCAGTCAGATTCGTTTCGATTTCAAATTCTAAATTCCAAATTCACTTGCCTCAACAGGTCTTCACAAGCAGAAATTTTAGTGTCCAATGAAGTAAAGGTACGGATTAGTGAGCTGGCTACACTTCTGGCAGAGATCACAGATTATGCTCTCACTTGCCTTGCCGGGTCTTCTCACGTACTGCATATTTCCAAAAGTCCCGGTCACTAGTCATTGCCTCGGTTGAGTATGCACACTTACATTACACATCCATCGGAGCATACTGGCTTCGTTTCTTGCAAGCTTACGCATGTCCTCAGCAGTCACTGCCATGTGAGAGGCCCTTTGTCACCAGCAGAGGTAAAGTGAGAATGGATGAGGATAGCTGTGTGAAAACGTGCCACACCCTAGCAGTTGAGGGAACCTGTGGAAGAGGTAGGCTCAGGAAGACCTGGGATGAGGTGGTGAGGCACAACCTTTGAACATTGGGCCTCACCGAAGCGATGACTTCTGACCGAGACCTTTGGAAATATGCTGTGCGTGAGAAGACCTGGCAAGCCAAGTGAGACCTAAATCCAAGGCCTCTGCCAGGGGTGTAGCCAGCCCACTTATGCGTACCTTCCTTCATTGGACACTAAACTCCGCTTGCGAAGGCCTGTTGAGGCAAATGAAGTCGAAATCAAACTAAATTCAACGACT